>NW_027315637.1:0-78762 GCF_039878825.1 Excalfactoria chinensis
TCATAACCACCCCATATTCCGCCATATGACCCCATAACCACCCCATATCCCCCCATAACCACCCCATATCTCCCCATATGCCCCCCATATGACCCTATATAACCCCATATCCCCCCATATAACTCCATATACCCCCATATCCCCCAATAACCACCCCATATCCCCCCATATGACCCCATATCCCCCAATAACCACCCCATATCCCCCCATAACCACCCCATATCTCCCCATATGCCCCCCATATGACCCTATATAACCCCATATCCCCCCATATCCCCCAATAACCACCCCATATCCCCCCATATGACCCCATATCCCCCAATAACCACCCCATATCCCCCCATATGACCCCATATCCCCCCCATATGACCCCATATCCCCCCCATATCCCCCCATATGACCCCATATAACCCCATGTCCCCCCATATCCCCCCCATATCCCCCTATAAGCACCCCATATCCCCCATACCCCCCCCTATAGGCCCCATACCTTGATGATGGGTGCCCCCCCCCCGCACCCTCTCCCACTCTCCTTCCTCCTCCTCCACCCCATATGACCCCATATCACCCCATATAACCCCATATCCCCCCATATGACCCCATAACCACCCCATATTCCGCCATATGACCCCATAACCACCCCATATCCCCCCATAACCACCCCATATCTCCCCATATGCCCCCCATATGACCCTATATAACCCCATATCCCCCCATAACCACCCCATATCCCCCCATATCACCCCATAACCCCCATATCCCCCATATGACCCCATATCCCCCCATAACCACCCCATATCCCCCCATAACCACCCCATATCCCCCATATGACCCAATAACCACCCCATTTGACCCCATAACCACCCCATATCGCCCCATAACCACCCCATATCCCTCCATATCCCCCCACAGCCACCTCCTAATCACCCCATATCCCCCCATATGATCCCATATCCCCCCATATGACCCCATAACCACCCCATAAGTCCCCCATATTACCCCATAACCACCCCAACCCCATATGTCCCCCATATGCCACCCATAGCCACCCCATATCCCCCCACATGACCCCATATCCCCCCATATACCCCCATATCCCCATTCCCCCATATAACCACCCCATATGACCCCATATCCCCCCCATAACCCCTCCATATGACCCCATATCCCCCCATAACCACCCCATATAACCCCATAACCCCCCCCATATACCCCCATAACCACCCCATATCCCCCATATGACCCCATATAACCTCATATCCCCCCATAACCACCCCATATCCCCCCATATAACCCCATATCTGCCCCATATCCCCCCATAGGATCCCATATCCCCCCATAGGACCCCATATCCCCCCATATAACCCCATATCCGCCCCATATCTGCCCCATATCCCCCCATAACCACCCCATATCCCCCCATTTGACCCCATAACCCCCCCATATGACCCCATAATCCCCCTATATCTCCCCCATATGACCCCATATGGCCCTATATCCCCCCATAACCCCCCATGTCCCCCCATATGACCCCATAACCCCCCCATATGACCCCATAACCACCCCATATCTCCCCATATGGCCCCATATCCCCCCATATACACCCCCATAACCTCCCTATATCCCCCCATAACCACCCCATATTCCCCCATAACCACCCCATAACCCCCTATAAGCCCCCCATATCTCCCCATATAACCCCATATCCCCCCATATGACCCCATAACCACCCCATATCCCCCCATAACCCCTTAGAACCATCCCATAGACACCCCATATCCCCCCATATGACCCCATATCCCCCCATATGACCCCATAACCCCCCATATCCCCCATAACCACCCCATATCCCCCCATATGACCCCATATCCCCCCATATGACCCCATATGACCCCATAACCACCCCATATCCCCCCATATAACCCCATATCCCCCCATACCCACACCTTATCCCCCCATATGACCCCATAACCACCCCATATCCCCCCATAACAACCGCATATCCCCCCCACTAACCACCCCATATCCCCCCATATGACCCCATATCCCCCCCATAACCACCCCATATCCCCCTATATGACCCCATATCCCCCCATATCCCCTTACCTTGATGATGGGTGCCCCCCCCCGCACCCTCACCCACTCTCCTTCCTCCTCCTCCACCCCATATCCCCCCATATCTTCCTATATCCCCCATAGGACCCCATATCCCCCCATAACCACCCCATATCCCCCCATATGACCCCATAACCCCCCCATATCACCCCATATCCCCCCCTTATTCCCCCATAACCACCTTATATCCCCCAATAACCACTCCATATCCCCCCATAGGACCCCATAACCACCCCATATGCCCCCATATACACCCCATATCCCCCCCATATAACCCCATATCCCCCTATATGAACATATACCCCCCCCTATAGCCCCCATACCTTGATGATGGGTGCCCGCCCCCCCGCACCCTCTCCCACTCTCCTTCCTCCTCCTCCACCCCATAACCACCCCATATCCCCCCATAATCCCCCATAAACCCCCCATATAACCCCATATCCCCCCATAACCCACCATATCCCCCCCATATCCCCCCATATGACCCCATAACCCCTCCATATGACCCCATATCCCCCCCATAACCCCCCACAACCACCCCATATCCCCTCATATCCCTCATATGACCCCATAACCACCCCCATATGCCCCCATATACCCCCATAACCACCCCATATGACCCCATAACCACCCCATATCCCCCCATATCCCTCATATGACCCCATATCCCCCCATAACCCCCCATAACCACCCCATATCCCCCCTATCCCCCCCTATATGACCCCATAACCACCCCATATCCCCCCCTATCCCCCCCTATATGCCCCCATAACCACCCCATATCCCCCCCATCCCCCCCCTATATGACCCCATAACCACCCCATATCCCTCCATATCCCCCCATATCCCCCCCATATGACCCCATACCCCCCCCATAACCTCCCCATATCCCCCATATCCCCCCATATCCCCCCATACCCCCCCCTATAGGCCCCTTACCTTGATGATGGGTGCCCCCCCCCGCACCCTCTCCCACTCTCCTTCCTCCTCCTCCTCCTCCAGCCGCATATGACCCCATATCCCCCCATATACACCCCATAACCCCCCTATATCCCCCCATAACCACCCCATATTCCCCCATACGACCCCATATCCCCCCATAAAAACCCCATAGCCCCCCCATATCCCCCCCCATATGACCCCATATCCCCCTATATAACCCCATATCCGCCCCATATCTGCCACATATCCCCCCCATAACCCGCTCATATCCCCCCATAAGACCCCATATCCCCCCCCATAACCACCCCATATCCCCCCATATGACCCCATAACACCCCCATATTCCCCCATAACCCCCCATATAACCCTATATCCCCCCATATCCCCCCATAACGCCCCCATATCCCCCCATATAACCCCATATCCCCCCATATGACCCCATATCCCCCATAACCTTCCCATATCTACCCATATTGCCCCATATCCCCCATATAACCCCATAACCACCCCATATCCTCCCATATGACCCCATATAACCCCATATCCCCCCATATCCACCCATATCCCCCCATATCCACCCCATATACCCCATATGACCCCATATCTCCCCATATCCCCCTATATAACCCCATATCCGCCCCATATCTGCCCCATATCCCCCCATAACCACCCCATATAACCCCATATCCCCCCCATATGACCCCATATCCCCCCTTATACACCCTATAGCCCCATACCCCCCCCCTATAGCCCCCCCCTATCCCCCCATACCCCCCCTATAGGCCCCATACCTTGATGATGGGTGCCCCCCCCCCGCACCCTCTCCCACTCTCCTTCCTCCTCCTCCTCCTCCTCCATCCTCTGGCTCCTCCTGTGCGGTTTCTTCCTCCTCTCCTCCCGACGCCGTTCGCCGCCGCGCTTCTCCTCCTCCCTGTGGGGCAGATATGGGCTTATATGGGGTTATATGGGGTCCTATGGGGGGATATGGGGGGATATGGGGGGGTTATGGGGTCCTATGGGGTCCTATGGGGGGATATGGGGGTCCTATGGGGGGATATGGGGTTATATGGGGTTATATGGGGTTATATGGGGTTATATGGGGGGATATGGGGCGGATATGGGGTTATATGGGGTTATATGGGGGGATATGGGGGGATATGAAGGGATATGGGGAAGCTATGGGGGGATATGGGGTGGTTATGGGGGGATATGGGGGGATATGGGGGGATATGGGGGATATGGGGTCATGCGGGGTTATATGGGGGGATATGGGGTCCTATGGGGGGATATGGGGTTATATGGGGGGATATGGGGGGGATATGGGGGGATATGGGGGATATGGGGGGATATGGAGGGGTTATGGGGTCATATGGGGGGATATAGGGGGGATATAGGGGGGATATAGGGTTATATGGGGGGTTATGGGGTCCTATGGGGGGATATGGGGGGGTTATGGGGGGATATGGGGGGATATGGGGGATATGGGGTTATATGGGGGATATGGGGTGGTTATGGGGTCATATAGGGGGGATATGGGGTCATATGGGGTTGTTATGGGGTCCTATGGGGGGATATGGGGTCATATGGGGGGATATGGGGGGATATGGGGTTATATGGGGTGGTTATGGGGTCCTATGGGGGGATATGGGGGGGTTATGGGGGGATATGGGGGGATATGGGGCTATATGAGGGGATATGGGGCTATATGGAAGGATATGGGGCTATATGAGGGGATATGGGGCTATATGGGGGTCTGGGGGGACATGGGGGGATATGGGGGGGATATGGGGTTATATGGGGGGATATGGGGGGATATGGGGTCCTATGGGGGGATATGGGGCCATATGGGGGGATATGGGAAGGTTATGGGGGGATATGGGGGGATATGAGGTTATATGGGGGATATGGGGTGGTTATGGGGTCATATAGGGGGGATATGGGGTGATATGGGGTGGTTATGGGGGGATATGGGGTTATATGGGGGGATATGGGGTCATATGGGAGGATATGTGGTCCTATGGGGGGATATGGGGCAGATATGGGGCGGATATGGGGTTATATAGGGGGATATGGGGTGATTATGGGGTCCTATGCGGGAATATGGGGTTATATGGGGGGATATGGGGGATATGGGGTGGTTATGGGGCAGCTATGGGTATCTATTGGGTCCCTATGGGGTCTCTATGGGGTCTCTATGTGTCCCAATGGGTTTCACTGACTTCTTGAGGAACTTGGATGCCAACGAGGTGTATTTTCCTTCCTCTTCATTCCGACTCCGAGTCCGTCCCCGACCCAGAACTGCCCCATTCCTCAGAGTCTGACGGGTCCGAGTCCTCTGAGTCCTATGGGAGACACAGGGACATATAGGGACATATAGGGACACATAGGGGGACATAGGGACATATAGGGGGACATATAGGGAGACATAGGGACACATAGGGACATATAGGGACATATAGGGACATAGGGACACATAGGGACATATAGGGACATATAGGGACATAGGGACATATAGGGACATATAGGGGGACACAGGGGGACATACGGACATATAGGGACCATAGGGAGACATAGGGGGACATAGGGGGACATAGGGACATATAGGGACATATAGGGACATAGGGACATAGGGAGACATAGGGACATAGGGACATATAGGGGGACATAGGGGGACATAGGGACATATAGGGGACCATAGGGACACATAGGGACACATAGGGACACATAGGGACACATAGGGACACATAGGGACATATAGGGACATATAGGGACACATAGGGACACATAGAGACACATAGAGACCCCATAGAGACCCATAGAAACCCACTGACCCTATAGAGACGCATAGAGACCCATAGACCCCCACAGACCCTCTTAGAGACCCATAGAGCCCCATAGAGACCCATAGAGACCCATAGAGACCCATAGAGACACATAGAGACCCACAGAGACCCATAGAGACCCATAGAGACCCATAGGGACCCATAGAGACACATAGAGACCCATAGAGACCCATAGGGACCCATAGAGACACATAGGGACACATAGGGACCATAGGGGGGACATAGGGACATAGGGACACATAGGGACATAGGGACACATAGGGACACATAGATATCCCATTGAAACCCATAGAGACCCATAGGGACCCCATAGAGACCCCATAGAGACCCACACAGACCCACTGAACTCATAGAGACCCATAGAAACCCATAGAGACCCCATAAAGACCCCATAGAGACCCATAGAGACACATAGAGACCCATAGAGACCCATAGAGACCCATAGAGACCCATAGAGACCCCATAGAGACCCACACAGACCCACTGAACTCATACAGACCCATAGAAACCCATAGAGACCCCATAAAGACCCCATAGAGACCCATAGAGACACATAGAGACCCATAGAGACCCCATAGAGACCCTATAGAAACCTATAGAGACCCATAGAGACACATAGAGACCCATAGGGACACATAGAGACACATAGAGACCCATAGAGACCCACAGAGACCCATAGAGACCCCATAGGGACCCATAGAGCCACACCCCCACCCCATAAGTGCCCCATAAGTGTCCCCTGCCCCATAAGTGCCCCCCAATAGCCCCCAGCCCCATAAGTGAGCCCCAAGCCCCATAAGTGCCCCCCCCACCCCCTGCCCCACAAGTGCCCCTGCCCCATAAGAGCCCCACCCCCCTCTCTGCCCCCCAAGTGCCCCCCCCTCCCTGCTCCATAAGTGCCCCCTGCTCCATAAGTGCCCCCAGCCCCATAAGTGCCCCCTGCCCCATAAGTGATCTCTACCCCCCAAGTGCCACCAGCCCCATAAGTGCCCCCCAAGTGCCACCTGCCCCATAAGTACCCTCAGCCCCATAAGTGCCCCACAAGTGCCCCCAGCCCCATAAGTGCTCTCTGCCCTCCAAGTGCCCCCCCACCCTGCCCCATAAGTGACCCCAGCCCCATAATTGCCCCCCAATAGCCCCCTGCCCCATAACTGCCCCATGAGTGCCCCCTGCCCCATAAGTGATCTCTACCCCCCAAGTGCCCCCAGCCCCATAAGAGCCCCATAAGTGCCCCCAGCCCCATAAGTGCCTCCAGCCCCATAAGTGCCCCATAAGTGCCCCCTGCCCCATAAGAGCCCCACTCCCCCCATAAGTGCCCCCTGCCCCATAAGTGCCCCATAAGTGCCCCCTGCCCCATAAGAGCCCCACTCCCCCCATAAGTGCCCCCATCCCCATAAGTGCCCCATAAGTGCCCCCCTGCCCCATAAGAGCCCCACTCCCCCCATAAGTGCCCCCCATCCCCATAAGTGCCCCATAAGTGCCCCCTGCCCCCCAAGTGCCCCCCCCTCCCCGCCCCATAAGTGCCCCCAGCCCCATAAGAGCCCCACCCCCCCTCCCTGCCCCATAAGTGCCCCCCAATAGCCCCCAGCCCCACAAGTGCCCCATAAGTGCCCCCTGCCCCATAAGTGCCCCCAGCCCCATAAGTGCCTCCAGCCCCATAAGTGCCCCCCCCTCCCTGCCCCATAAGTGCCCCCCTGCCCCATAAGTGCTCTCTACCCCCCAAGTGCCCCCAGCCCCATAAGTGCCCCCAGCCCCATAAGTGCCCCCCAAGTGCCCCCTGCCCCCCAAGTGCCCCCCCCCCCTGCCCCATAAGTGCCCCCAGCCCCATAAGAGCTCCACCCTGCCCTCTGCCCCATAAGAGTCCCCCCCCATCCCTGCCCCATAAGTGCCCCCAGCCCCATAAGTGCCCCATAAGTGCCCCCAGCCCCATAAGAGCCCCACCTCCCCTCCCTGCCCCATAAGTGCCCCCAGCCCCATAAGTGCTCTCTGCCCTCCAAGTGCCCCCCCCCCCCGCCCCATAAGTGCCCCCCAATAGCCCCCAGCCCCATAAGTGCCCCATAAGTGCCCCCAGCCCCATAAGTGCCCCCCTGCCCCCCAAGTGCCCCCCCCCCTCCCTGCCCCATAAGTGCCCCCCCCACCTCGGATCTCTTGGCCCTGCCCCCATCCTTCTTCTTGAGGAAGGCAGCCGCGCTCAGACCATCGTCATCCTCATCCCCAGAGCTGGACGAGCCTGAAACACAGTGAGACCCATAGGGACACATTGAGAGCCATAGAGACACATAGGGACACATAGGGACACATAGCAACCCATAGAGACCAATAGGAACCCATAGAGACCCATAGGGACCAACAGGGACCCATAGAGACCCACAGAGACCCATAGAGACCCCATAGAGACCCATATGGACCCATAGAGACCCCATAGAGACCCATATGGACCCATAGAGACCCACAGGGATGCATAGAGACCCATAGGGACCCATAGAGACCCATAGAGACCCATAGGGAGACATAGGGACCCATAGGGACCCATAGAGACCCATAGGGACCCACAAATACCCATAGGGACCCATAGAGACACATAGGGACCCCATAGGGACACATAGAGACCCATAGGGACCCACAGAAACCCATCGAGATCCATAGGGAGACATAGGGACCCATAAGGACCCACAGAGACCCCATAGGGACCTATAGAGACACAAAGAGACCCATAGGGACCCATAGAGACCCATAGGGAGACATAGGGACCCATAGAGAAACATAGCGACCCATAGGGACACATAGAGACCCATAGGGATGCATAGGGAGCCATAGGGAGACATCAGGGACCTATAGTGACCCATAGAGACCCATAGGGACCCATAGAGACCCATAGAGACCCATAGGGACCCATAGGGACCCATAGAAACCCATAGGGACCCCATAGGGAGCCCATAAGGACCCCATAGGGACCCCATAGTGTCTATGGGGCTGCCCCACACTCACCCTCGGAGTCGCGGCTCTTCTTCTCCTCATCCTCATCAGCCGACTGCTCGGGGTTCTGTGGGGCACAAAACGGACACGCTATGGGGCTGCCCCATAGATAACACAGAGTTGCCCCATAGAGACCCCATAGCTGCCCCATAGATAGCACATAGATAACCCACAGACACCCCAGAGCTGCCCCATAGATAACCCATATGTGCCCCATAGCTGACCCATGGATAGCCCATAGCTGCCCCATAGATACCCCATAGATACCCCATAGGGACCCACTGAGTTCCATTGAGACCCATAGCTGCCCCATAGAGACCCCATAGGGACCCCATAGCTGTCCCATAGCTGTCCCACTGTGCCCCATAGCTGCCCTATAGATAACACATAGCTGCCCCATAGATAACCCATAGCTGCCCAATAGCTGCCCCATTGAGACCCCATAGCTGCCCCATAGGGACCCATTGAGAGCCATAGGGACCCCATAGAGACCCCATAGCTGCCCCATAGATAACCCATTTGTGCCCCATAGCTGCCCCATAGAGACCCCATAGGGAGCCATTGAGTTCCATTGAGACCCACTGAGAGCCATAGGGACCCCTTAGAGACCCCACAGAGACCCCATAGCTGCCCCATAGAAGCCCCATAGGGACCCATAGCTGCCCCATAGAGACCCCATAGCTGCCCCATAGAGATCCCATAGCTGCCGCATAATACCCCATAGCTGCTCCATAGAGACCCCATAGCTGCCCCATAGAGACCCCATAGCTGCCCCATAGAGATCCCATAGCTGCCGCATAATACCCCATAGCTGCTCCATAGAGACCCCATAGCTGCCCCATAGAGACCCCATAGCTGCCCCATAGACCCATTGAGAGCCATAGGGACCCCTTAGAGACCCCATAGCTGCCCCATAGATAACCCATAGGGACCCATAGCTGCCCCATAGAGAACCCATAGATGGCCCATAGATACCCCATAGAGGCCCCATAGACTCCATAGCTGCCCCATAGGGACGCCATAGCTGCCCCATAGATAACCCATAGCTGCCCCATAGATTACAGTTCGATTACCATATTCATGAGCTCATTAGCATACCAATTATGCTAATTGCCTGTCTATAGACATGAAGCAGCCCTCGCTTACCCCCCATTCACCCCATTACCTGTACAATTAGCATATTAATGAGCTCATTAGCATACTAATGACTCCTATTACCTGCCTATAGACATGCAGCAGCCCCCCTATACCCCCCATATAGCCCCATATACCCCCCATATAGCCCCATATACCTCCCTATTAACCCATTAACTAACAAACCCCATGACTTACCTGCATAATTAGCATATTAATGAGCTCATTAGCATATTGATGAGCAACATTGCCTGCCTATAGACATGCAGCAGCCCCCCTTTACCCCCATATAGGCCCCTATACCCCCCATATAGCCCCATATACCTCCCTATTAACCCATTAACTAACAAACCCCATTACTCACCCATATAATTAGCATATTCATGAGCTCATTAGCATATTAATGAGCGACATTGCCTGCCTATAGACATGCAGCAGCCCCCCTTTACCCCCATATAGTCCCCTATACCCCCCATATAGCCCCATATACCTCCCTAATAACCCATTAACTAACAAACCCCATGACTTACCTGCATAATTAGCATATTCATGAGCTCATTAGCATATTAATCACCTGCCTATAGGCGTTGAGCAGCCCCTGGTAGTCCCTGTATAGCCATATAGGCCCCTATACCCCCCATATAGCCCCATATACCTCCCTATTAACCCATTAACTATCAAACCCTATTACTTACCTGCATAATTAGCATATTGATGAGCTCATTAGCATATTAATTACCTGCCTATAGGCGTTGAGCAGCCCCTGGTAGTCCCTGTATAGCCATATAGGCCCCTATACCCCCCATATACCTCCCATATGAACCCATTAACTAACAAACCCTATTACTCACCCATATAATTAGCATATTAATGAGCTCATTTGCATATTAATGAGCACCATTGCCTGCCTATAGCAGTGAAGCAGCCCCCCATTATCCCCCATTCACCCCCATGCCCCCATATACCTCCCTATCAAACCCCATGACTTACCTGTATAATTAGCATATTCATGAGCTCATTAGCATATTCATGACCCGTATTACCTGCCTATGGACATGCAGCAGCCCCCCTTTACCGTCATATAGCCCCCTATACCCCCCATATAGCCCCATATACCCCCCATATAGCCCCATATACCTCCCGATTAACCCATTAATGATCAAACCCCATTACTTACCAGCTTAATTAGCATTACTATTAATATTAATGAGCTCATTAGCATACTATTGGGCCAATTAGCATATTGATGAGCTCCATTACCGTCTATAGGCATGAAGCAGTCCTTCATTATGCCCTATATACCTCCCATATGAACCCATTAACTATCAAACCCTATTACTTACCTGCATAATTAGCATATTGATGAGCTCATTTGCATATTAATGAGCAACACTGCCTGTCTATAGCTGTGAAGCAGCCCCCCATTAACCCCCATTCACCCCCTATACCCCCCATATAGCCCCATATGAACCCATTAACTAACAAACTCCATGACTCACCTGTATAATTAGCATATTAATGAGCTCGTTAGCATATTAATTACCTGTCTGTATGCATTGAGCAGCCCCTGGTAGTCCCTGTTGTGCTTCCTGAGCCCCCTATACCCCCCCTATATACCTCCCTATTAACCCATTAACTATCAAACCCCATTACCTACCTATTGAATTAGCATATTCATGAGCTCATTAGCATATTAATGACCCCTATTACCTGCCTATGGACATGCAGCAGCCCCCCTTTACCCCCATATAGGCCCCTATGCCCCCCATATAGTCCCATATACCCCCATATAGCCCCATATACCTCCCTATTAACCCATTAACTATCAAACCCCATTACTTACCTGCATAATTAGCATGTTAATGAGCTCATTAGCATATTAATTGCCTGCATATAGCCATGAAGCAGACCCCATAACCCCCATATAGCCCCCTATACCACCCATATAGCCCCATATACCTCCTATATGAACCCATTAACTAACAAACCCCATTATGTACCTGTATAATTACCATATTAATGATCTAATTAGCATATTAATTATGCTAATTACCTGTCTGTATGCATTGAGCAGCCCCTGGTAGTCCCTGTTGTGCTTCCTGAGCTTCTGCCTGAGGCTGCTGAGCGCTTTGGCGTTGTTCTTGTTCATCTTCTTCTTGCCTTCCTTGTCCTCCCATAGCTGCAAATAGGGACCCCATAAGGAACCCATAGGGAACACATAGGGACCCCATAGAGACCCATTAATTCCCATAGAGACCCCATGGAAACACATTGAGATACATAGAGACCCCAAAGGGACCCCATAAGGACCCCATAAGGACCCCATAGGGAGCCTATAGGGACCCCATAGGGAACCCATAGGGAGCCTATAGGGACCCCATAGGGAACCCATAGGGAACCCATAGGGAGCCTATAGGGACCCCATAAGGAGCCCATAGGGACCCCATAGAGACCCATTAATTCCCATAGAGACCCCATGGAAACACATTGAGATACATAGAGACCCCAAAGGGACCCCATAAGGACCCCATAAGGACCCCATAGGGAGCCTATAGGGACCCCATAGGGAACCCATAGGGAGCCTATAGGGACCCCATAGGGAACCCATAGGGACCCCATAGGGAGCCTATAGGGACCCCATAAGGAGCCCATCGGGACCCCATAGAGACCCATTAAGATCCAAAGAGGCCCCATAGAAACACATTGAGACCCATAGAGACCCCAAAGGGACCCCATAAGGACCCCATAAGGACCCCATAAGGACCCCATAGGGATCCCATAAGGACCCTTGGTGTTGTTCTTGTTCATCTTCTTCTTGCCTTCCTTGTCCTCCCATAGCTGCAAATAGGGACCCCATAAGGAACCCATAGGGAGCCATAGGGACCCCATAGAGACCCATAGAGACCCATAGAGACCCATAGAGACCCCATAAGGAACCCATAGGGACCCCATAAGGAGTCTATAGGGACCCCATAGAAATCCATAGAGACCCCATTGGGACCCCATAAGGGAGCCTATAGGGAGCCCATAGAGACCCTAAAAGGACAGACCCCCAGAGAGACCCCATAGAGACCCTATAAGGACAGACCCCCATAGAGACCCCATAATGACCCTATAGTGACCCTATAAGGACCCCCTTGTTCATCTTCTTCTTGCCTTCCTTGTCCTCCCATAGCTGCAAATAGGGAACCCATAAGGAACCCATAGGGAGCCATAGGGACCCCATAGAGACCCATAGAGACCCCATAGAGACCCATAGAGACCCCATAGAGGCCTCATAACGACCCATAGAGACCCATAGGGACCCCATAGGGGCCCCATAGCGACCCTTAGGGACCCATAGGACCCCACAGAGAAACATAGGGACCCATAGAGCCCCATAGAGAGACATACAGACCCATAGAGACCCATAGAGACCCCATAGGGACCCATAGAGACCCCATAGAGCCCCATAGAGACACATAGAGACCCATAGGACCCCATAGAACCCCACAGAGACCCCATAGAGACCCATTGCGACCCACAGAGATCCACAGAGACCCATAGAGACCCCATAGGGACCAATAGAGACCCATAGAGACCCCATAGAGACCCATAGAGACCCATAGAGACCCATAGAGACCCATAGAGACCCATAGGGACACATAGAGACCCATAGAGACCCATATTGCCCCATGCTGCCCCACACCTCGTTGAGGTAATCCTCCAGGTCAGCCCATAGAGACCCATAGAGGCCCCATAGTGACCCATAGAGACCCCATAGCGACCCCATAGAGACCCCATAGAGACCCATAGAGACCCATAGGGACCCCATAGGGACCCATAGAGACCCATAGAGTCCCACAGAGACCCACAGAGACCCCATAGAGACCCATAGAGACCCATAGAGCCCCATAGAAACCCCCTCCAGCCCCACACCTCGTTGAGGTAATCCTCGAGGTCAGCCCATAGAGACCCATAGAGGCCCCATAGCGACCCATAGCGACCCACAGGGACCCATAGGGACCCAAAGCGACCCCATAGTGACCCATAGAGACCCCGTAGGGACCCATAGCAACCCATAGAGACCCATAGCAACTCATAGGACCCCATAGAGACCCAAAGCGACCCATAAGGATCCATAGAGACCCATAGGGACCAATAGAGACCCATAGCAACCCATAGAGACCCCATAGCGACCAATAGCAACCCATAGAGACCCATAGGACCCCATAGAGCCCCATAGAGACCCCATAGAGCCCCATAGAGCCCCATAGCGCCCCATAGAGCCCCATAGAAACCCCATGCTGCCCCACACCTTGTTGAGGTAATCCTCCAGGTCAGCCCATAGAGAGCCATAGAGGCCCCATAGCAAACAATAGCGACCCATAGAGACCCATAGCGACCCTTAGGGACCCATAGAGACCCCATAGAAACCCAATAGAGACCCATAGGGACCCATAGAGACCCCATAGCGACCCATAGGACCCCATAGAGACCCATAGGGACCCATAGGGACCCATAGTGAGTCATAGGGAACCCAGAGGAACACATAGAGACCCCATAGTGACCCACAGAGACCCATAGGGACACATAGAAACCCATAGAGACCCATAGAGACCCATAGGACCCCATAGGGACCCATAGAGACCCCATAGGGACCAATAGAGACCGATAGCGACCCATAGAGGCCCCATAGCGACCCATAAGGACTGATAGAGACCCATAAGGACCAATAGAGACACATAAGGACCCATAGAGACCCTATAGAGAGACATAGACACCCCATAGAGACCCATAGAGCCCCATAGAGACCCCATATCACCCCATGTGCCCCACACCTCATTCAGGTAGTCCTCCAGGTCAGCCCATAGAGACACATAGAGACCCATAGAGACCCAGAGAGACCCCATAGAGACCCACAGCGACACATAGAGACCCATAGAGACCCATAGAGACCCCATAGCAACCCACAGAGACCCATAGAGACCCAATAGTGACCCCATAGAGACCCCAAAGAGACCCATAGCAACCCATAGGGACCCATAGCGACCCACACAGACACCATAGGACCCTATAAATACCCCATAAGACCCCATAGGAAACCCAGAGACCCACAGTGACCCACAGAGACCCCATAGTGACCCATAGAGACCCATAGAGGACCCAAGACCCATAGTGACCCATAGGACCACAGGACCCATAGAGACCCACAGAGACCAAGACCCATAGACCCATCAGAGACCCATAGAGACCCCATAGCACCCACAGACCCATAGACCCCATAGACCCCAAGACCCATAGAGACCCCATAGAGACCCATAGAGACCCATAGGGAACCCATAGGAACCCATAGAGACCCACAGTGACCCACAGAGACCCACAGAGCCCCATAGAGACCCCATAGGAACCATAGGACCCCATAGAGACCCAAGGGACCCATAGAGACCCCATAGAGACCCCATAGAGACCCATAGACCCCAGACCCATAGAGACCCCATAGAGCCCCATAGAGACCCATAGGACCCCATAGAGACCCATACGACCCCATAGAGACCCATAGAGACCCATAACCCAAAGAGCCCCATAGAGCCCCATAGAGACCCATAGGACCCATAGAGACCCATAGAGCCCCATAGAGCCCATAGAGACCCCATATCACCCCATAGAGACCCATAGAGACCCATAGTCCCAAGACCGACCCATAGAGGACCCCATAGAGACCCATAGAGACCCCATAGGGACCAATAGAGACCCATAGCGACCCATAGAGACCATAGCACCCCATCAGCCCATAGCTACCCCAGCACCCCATCACCATTGAGGTCCTCCAGGTCAGCCAGCAGCCTGATGTAGAACCTGGGCACTCCCTCCTTGTCCCAACACCCCCCGGGCTTTGGCGTAGGACCCCATAGTCAGACCCCCATAGAGACCCATAGAGGACCCATAGAGACCCCATAGAGACCCCATAGAGACCCATAGAGACCCCATAGAGACCCACCCATAGAGACCCATAGAGACCCCATAGAGAGACCCCAGTAGAGACCCCATAGAGACCCCATAGAGACCCCATAGAGACCCATAGAGACCCATAGAGACCCATAGAGACCCCATAGAGACCCCATAGGACCCATAGAGACCCCATAAAGACCCATAGAGACCCATAGAGACCCATAGAGACCCATAGAGAACCCATAGAGACCACATAGAGACCAACCATAGCGACCAATAGCGACCCATAGAGACCCATAGGACCCCATAGGACCCATAGAGACCCCATAGAGACCCATAAGGACATAGATATAGAGACCCATAAGACCAATAGAGACACATAAGGACACCCATAGAGACCCTATAGAGAGACATAGACACACCATAGAGACCCATAGAGACCCATAGTGACCCATAGGCCAAGACCCATAGAGCCCCATAGGGACACATAGAGACCCCATAGAGGACCCCATAGAGCCCAGCCCATATCGCCCCATAGCTGCCCCACACCTCATTGCAGGTAGTCCTCCAGGTCAGCCAGCAGCCTGATGTAGAACCTGGGCACTCCCTCCTTGTCCAACACCCCCCCGGGCTTTGGCGTAGGCCCGTCCCAGCAGCTCAAACTCCTCCAGGCACCTGGTGACGTCCCGGATCTTCATCGCGTTCCTGATGGTCCGGATCAGGTTGGACAGCTCCTCGAACCTGAGGGACCCACAAGTGTGGGGCTGACCCATAGGGACACATAGGGACACATAGGGACACATAGGGACCATAGGGACACATAGAGACCCATAGGGACCAATAGTGACCCATAGAAACCCATAGGGACACATAGGGGACCCAATAGGGACACATAGGGACCAATAGGGACCCATAGGGACACATAGGGACACATAGAGACCCATAGGGAGACATAGAGACCCATAGAGGACCAATACGGACACATAGTGACCCCATAGGGACCCATACAGACCCATAGGGACTCATAGAGAGCCATAAAGAACCATAGAAACCCATAGAGACCCATAGAAACCCATAGAGACCCATAGAGACCCATAGAGACCCATAGGGACCCATAGAGACCCATAGAGACCCATAGAGACCCATAGAGACCCATAGAGACACATAGGGACCAATAGAGACCCATAGACACCCATAGAGACCCATAGGAACACATAGAGACCCATAGGAAGCCATAGAGACCCATAGAGACCCGTAGAGACCCATAGGAACACATAGGGAAACATAGGGACCCATAGGAACACATAGAGACACATAGGGAGACACAGAGAAACATAGAGACCCATAGAGAGCCATAGAAACCCATAGAGACCCATAGGAACCCATAGAGACACATAGAGACCAATAGAGACCCATAGAGACCCATAGATATCCATAGACACCCATAGAGACCCATAGGGACACATAGGGACACATAGGCACACATAGAGAACCATAGGGACCCATAGAGACCAATAGAGACCCATAGAGACCCATACAGACCCATAGAGAAACACAGGGACCCCACAGAGATCCCATAGAGAACCATAAGGACCCATAGAGACCCATAGGGACCCATAGGAAGCCATAGAGACCCATAGGAACACATAGAGAGCCATAGGAACACAAAGAGACCCATAGAGACCCCATAGAGACACAGAGAGACCCATAGAAACCAATAGAAACCCATTGAGACCAATTAAGACCCATAGGGACCCATAGAGACCCATAGGGACCCATAGAGACCCATAGGAACACATAGAGAGCCATACGAAGCCATAGAGACCCATAGAGACCCATAGAGACCCATAGGAACACATAGGAACACATAGAGACCCATAGGAACCCATAGAGAGCCATTGAGACCCATAGAGACCCATAGGGACACATAGAGACCCATAGAGACCCATAGGGACCCATAGAGACCCATAAAGACCCATAGAGACCCATAGAGACCCATAGAGACCCATAGAGACCCATAGAGACCCATAGAGACCCATAGAGACCCAATAAAGAGATCATAAACCCCATAGAAATGAACTATAACCCCATATGAAGAGCAATAGGATCAGGTTGGACAGCTCCTCGAACCTGATGGACACAGAAGTGTGGGGCTGACCCATAGGGACACATAGGGACACATAGGGACACATAGGGACACATAGCGACCCATAGGGAGACATAGAGACACATAGAGAAAAATAGAGAAACATAGGGACCCATAGAGACCCATAGAGACACATAGGGACACACAGAGACCCATAGGGACACATAGAGAAACATAGAAAAACATAGGGACCCATAGAGAGACATAGAGACCCATTGGGACATATAGAGACCCATAGAAACACATAGAGACCCATAGGGAGACATAGGAACACATAGAGACCCATAGGAACCCATAGAGAGCCATTGAGACCCATAGGAACACATAGAGAGCCATAGGAACACATAGAGACACATAGAGACCCCATAGGGACACATAGAGACCCATAGAAACCAATAGAAACCCATTGAGACCAATTAAGACCCATAGGGACCCATAGAGACCCATAGGGACCCATAGAGACCCATAGGAACACATAGAGAGCCATACGAAGCCATAGAGACCCATAGAGACCCATAGAGACCCATAGGAACACATAGGAACACATAGAGACCCATAGGAACCCATAGAGAGCCATTGAGACCCATAGAGACCCATAAAGACACATAGAGACCCATAGGGACACATAGGGACCCATGGGGACACATACAGACCCATAGAGACACATAGGAACACATAGAGACCCATAGAGAACCATAGAGACCCATAGAGACCAATAGAGACCCATAGAGACCCATAGAGAAACATAGGGACCCATAGAGACCCATAGAGAGCCATTGAGACCCATAGAGACCCATAGGGACCCATAGAGACCCAATAAAGAGATCATAAACCCAATAGAAGTGAACTAGAATCCCATAGAAAGGAGACTGGGATCAGGTTGGACAGCTCCTCGAACCTGAGGGACCCACAAGTGTGGGGTGACCCATAGGGACACATAGGGACACATAGGGACACATAGGGACACATAGGGACACATAGGGAGACATAGAGACCCATAGGGACTCATAGGGACACATAGAGAGCCATAGAGACACATAGGGACACATAGAGACACATAGAGACCCACATAGACCCATACAGACCCATAGAAACCCATAGAGAGCCATAGGAACACATAGGGAACCATAGGGACCCATAGAGACACATAGAGACCCATAGGAACCCATAGAGACCCATAGAGACACATAGGGACCCATAGGGACACATAGAAACCCATACAGACCCATAGGGACTCATAGGAACACATAGAGACCCATAGGGACACATAGAGACCCATAGGGATTCATAGGGACCCACAGAGACCCATAGAGACCCATAGAGACCCAATAAAGAGATCATAAACCCAATAGAAGTGAACTAGAATCCCATAGGAAGGAGACTGGGATCAGGTTGGACAGCTCCTCGAACCTGAGGGACCCACAAGTGTGGGGTGACCCATAGGGACACATAGGGACACATAGAGAGCCATAGAGACACATAGGGACACATAGGGACACATAGGGAGACATAGAGAAACATAGGGACCCATAGAGAGACATAGAGACCCATAGAGACCCCATAGAGACCCATAGAGACCCCATAGGGACCCATAGAGACCCATAGGGACCCATAGAGACCCATAGAGACCCATAGGGACCCATAGAGACCCATAGAGAGCCATAGGGACCCATAGACACCCATAGAGACCCATAGGGACCCATAGGGACCCATACAGAGCCATAGAAACCCATAGAGACCCATAGGGACCCATAGAGACCCATAGAGACCCATAGAAACCCATAGAGACCCATAGGGACCCATAGAGACCCATAGAGACCCATAGAAACCCATAGAGACCCATAGAGACCCATAGAGATCCATAGGAACACATAGAGACCCATAGGAACTCATAGAGACCCATAGGGACCCATAGAGACCCATAGGGACCCATAGAGTGATGAGAAACCCCATAGAAATGAAGCATAACCCCATAGAAAGAGCAATAGGATCAGGTTGGAGAGCTCTTAAAACCCCATAGCGCCTCATAACCACCCCATATCCATCCCATATCCCCCCATATAACCCCATATCCCCCCTCCCTGCCCCATAGCTGCCCCATATCCCCTATGTTACCCCATATCCCCCCATAACCACCCCATATCCCCCCATATGACGCTATAACCATCCCATATCCCTTCCATATGACCCCATATCCCCCCATATGATCCCATAACCCCTCATAACCACCCCATATGCCACCATATCCACCCCATAACCCCCCATATCCTCCCATATCCCCCCATATCCCCCCCATAGGACCCCATATCCCCCCATATCCCCCCATAGGACCCCATATGACCCCATAACCACCCCATATCCCCCCATATGACCCCATAACCACCCCATATCCCCCCATATGACCCCATAACCCCCCATATCCACCCCATATCCCCCCATATGACCCCATATCCACCCCATATGACCCCATATCCCCCCATAACCACCCCATATCCCCCCATAGGACCCCATATCCCCCATATGACCCCATAACCACCCCATAGGACCCCATATCCCCCCATATGATCCCATAACCACCTCATAACCCCCAATATCCCCCCATAGGACCCCATAACCCCCCATAGGATTCCATATCCCCCCATAGGATTCCATATCCCCCCATAGGACCCCATATCCCCCCATAGAATTCCATATCCCCCCATAGGACCCCATATCCCCCCATAGGACCCCATAGGATTCCATAACCTCCCATATCCCCTCATAGGACCCCATATCCCCCCATATCCCCCCATAGGACCCCATATGACCCCATATCCCTCCATAACAACCCCATATCCCCCCATAGGACCCCATATGACCCCATATCCCTCCATAACAACCCCATATCCCCCCATAGGACCCCATATCCCCCCATAACCACCCCATATCCCCCCATAGGTCCCCATATCCCCCCATATGACCCCATAATCACCCCATAACCCCCCATAGGACCCCATATGACCCCATAACCACCCCATATCCCCCCATAGGACCCCATATCCACCCATAGGACCCCATAACCACCCCATATCCCCCCATAGGACACCATATCCCCCCCTATGACCCCATATCTCCCCATATGACCCCATATCCCCCCATAGGACCCCATATCCCCCGTAGGACCCCATATCCCCCCATAGGACCCCATAACCACCCCATATGACCCCATAACCACCCCATATGCCCCCATAGGACCCCATATGACCCCATATCCCCCATATAACCTCATATCCCCCCATAACCACCCCATATCCCCCCATAGGACCCCATATCCCCCCATAGGACCCCATATGACCCCATAACCACCCCATATCCCCCCATAGGACCCCATATCCCCCCATATAACCCCATAAGCACCCCATATCCCCCCATAGGACCCCATATCCCCCCATATGACCCCATATCCCCCCATAGGACCCCATATGACCCCATATCCCCCCATAACCACCCCATATCCCCCCATAGGACCCCATAGGACCCCATATGACCCCATAACCAACCCATATCCCCCCATATGACCCCATATCCCCCATAACCACCCCATATCCCCCCATAGGACTCCATATGACCCCATAACCACCCCATATGACCCCATAATCCCCCATATCCACCCCATAACCCTCCGTATCCACCCCATATGCCCCCATATGACCCCATAACCACCCCATATCCCCCCATATCCCCCCATAACCCCCCATATCCCCCCATATGACCCCATATCCCCCCATAGGACCCCATATCCCCCCATAACCACCCCATATCCCCCCATATGACCCCATACCCCCCCATATGATCCCATAACCACCCCATAACCCTTCATAACCCCCCATCTCTCCCCATATCCCCCTATATCTCCCCATATCCCCCCATCTCTCCCCATATCCCCCCATAGGACCCCATATCCCCCCACAGGACCCCATAACCACCCCATATCCCCCCATATGACCCCATATCCCCCCATAACCACCCCATATCCCCCCATAGGACCCCCTAACCACCCCATATCCCCCCTTATGCCCCCATATCCTCCCCATATCCCCCCATATGACCCCATATCCCCCCATATCCCCCCATAACCACCCCATATCCCCCCATAACCACCCCATATCCCCCCATAGGACCCCCTAACCACCCCATATCCCCCCTTATGCCCCCATATCCTCCCCATATCCCCCCATATGACCCCATATCCCCCCATAACCACCCCATATCCCCCCATAACCACCCCATATCCCCCCATAGGACCCCCTAACCACCCCATATCCCCCCTTATGCCCCCATATCCTCCCCATATCCCCCCATATGGCCCCACCCCATATCCCCCCATATGACCCCATATCCCCCCATAACCACCCCATATCCCCCCATAACCACCCCATATCCCCCCATAGGACCCCCTAACCACCCCATATCTCCCCTTATGCCCCCATATCCTCCCCATATCCCCCCATATGGCCCCATATCCCCCCATATCCCCCCATAACCACCCCATATCCCCCCATATGACCCCATATCCCCCCATAGGACCCCATATGACCCCATAACCACCACATATCCCCCTATAGGACCCCATAACCCCCCATATGACCCCATATCCCCCCATATGACCCCATAACCACCCCATATGCCCCCATAGGACCCCATAACCACCCCATATCCCCCCATAGGACCCCATATGACCCCATATCCCCCCATATCCCCCCATATCCCCCCCCTGCCCCACAGCTGCCCCCCATGTCCCCACCTCTTGTCCTTGGCGCTGCGCACGACGCGCTTCGTGTCCTCCTCATCCTCACTCAGCAGCAACGGCCTGAAGGGGGGGAACAGACACGTGTGGGGCGGCCCCATAGAGACACATAGAGACCCATAGGGACATATAGGGACACATAGGGACACATAGAGACACATAGGGACACATAGGGACACATAGGGACACATAGGGACCCATAGAGACCCCATAGAGACCCATAGAGACCCATAGAGACCCATAGAGACCCCATAGAGACCCCACAGTGACTGATAGAGACCCATAGAGACCCCATAGCGACCCATAGAGACCCCATAGTGCCCCCACAGCAACCCATAGAGACCCATAGCAACCCATAAGGACCCATAGGGACCCCATAGAGCCCCATAGAAACCTATGGAGACCCATAGAGCCCCATATAGCCCCATAGAGACCCATAGTGACCCATAGAGACCCCATAGAGACCCCATAGAGCCCCATATCCCCCCATAGCTGCCCCATAGAGCTCCATAGAGCCCCATACAGCCCAATATCCACCCCATAGAGCCCCATATCCCCCCATAGCTGCCCCATAGAGCTCCATAGAGCCCCATAGAGCCCAATATCCACCCCATAGAGCCCCATATCCCCCCATAGCTGCCCCATAGAGCTCCATAGAGCCCCATAGAGCCCAATATCCACCCCATAGAGCCCCATATCCCCCCATAGCTGCCCCATAGAGCTCCATAGAGCCCCATAGAGCCCAATATCCACCCCATAGAGTCCCATATCCACCCCATACAGCCCCATAGCGCCCCATAGTGACCCATAGAGCCCCATAGAGACCCATAGAACCACAGAGAGACCCATAGAGACCCATAGAGCCCCATAGCGCCCCATAGAGCCCCATATCCCCCCACAGAGCCCCATAGAGCCCCATAGCTGCCCCATAGCATCCCCATAGAGACCCATAGAGACCCATAGGGACCCACAGAGCCCCATAGAGACCCCATAGGGACCCATAGCATCCCCATAGAGCCCCATAGAGCCCCATAGGGACCCATAGAGCCCCATAGTGACCCACAGAGTCCCATAGAGACATATAGCAACCCCATGGAGACCCATAGAGACCCCAAAGAGACCCATAGAGACCCATAGAGACCTATGGAGACCCATAGAGACCCATAGAGACCCATAGAGACCCATAGAGACATATAGCAACCCCATAGAGACCCATAGAGACCCATAGAGTCCCATAGAGACCCACAGAGCCCCATAGAGACCCCATAGGGACCCATAGCGACACATAGAGACTCATAGCGACCCACAGAGTCCCATAGAGACCCATAGGGACCCATAGAGCCCCATATCCCCCCATAGAGACCCATAGAGCCCAATATCCACCCCATAGAGCCCCATAGAGCCCCACAGAGCCCCATAGTGCCCCATATCCCCCTACTTGCTGTAGTTGCCCGCGGTGGGTTTGCTGCTGAGCTCATCCCCATAACCACCCCATAGAGCCCCATAGAGACCCCATAGAGCCCCATAGCGACCCATAGAGACCCATAGAGACCCCACAGTGACTGATAGAGCCCCATAGAGCCCCATAGAGCCCCATAGCACCCCATAGAGACCCCATAGTGCCCCCATAGCAACCCATAGAGACCCATAGCAACCCATAAGGACCCATAGGGACCCCATAGAGCCCCATAGAAACCTATGGAGACCCATAGAGACCCATATCCCCCCATAGCGCCCCATAGCGCCCCCTACTTGCTGTAGTTGCCCGCTGTTGGTTTGCTGCTGAGCTCATCCCCATAACCACCCCATAACCACCCCATAGCGACCCATAGAGACCCCATAGCGACCCATAGGGACCCCATAGAGACCCATAGAGCCCCATAGAGCCCCATATCCACCACATAGAGCCCCATATCATCCCATAGAGCCCCCATAGTGACCCATAGAACCACAGAGAGATCCACAGAGACCCATAGAGACCCACAGTGACCCATAGAGACCACATAGTGACTTATAGAGACCCATAGAGACCCCATAGCGACCCACAGAGACCCCATAGTGCCCCCATAGCGACCCATAGAGACCCATAGAGCCCCATAGAGCCCCATAGAGATCCATAGAGTCCCTTAGAGACCCATAGAGACCCATAGAGACCCATAGCGACCCATAGAGCCCCACAGAGCCCCATAGCGACACATAGAGACCCATAGGGACCCATAGAGACCCATAGTGACCCATAGAGACCCATAGAGACCCCAAAGAGACCCATAGAAACCCATAGAGACCCATAGAGCCCCATAGAGACCCATATCCCCCCATAGCGCCCCCTACTTGCTGTAGTTGCCCGCTGTTGGTTTGCTGCTGAGCTCATCCCCATAACCACCCCATAACCACCCCATAGCGACCCATAGAGACCCCATAGCGACCCATAGGGACCCCATAGAGACCCATAGAGCCCCATAGAGACCTATGGAGACCCATAGAGACCCATAGAGACCCATAGCGACCCATAGGGACCCCATAGAGACCCATAGGGACCCCATAGAGACCCCATATAGCCCCATAGCATCCCCATAGAGACCCATAGGGACCCATAGACCCCATAGCGACCCATATCCCCCCATATCCCCCCATAACCACCCCATATCACCCCATATCACCCCATAATGCCCCATATCCCCCCATATCCCCCTATAGAGCCCCATAGAGCCCCATATCACCCCATAGCAACCCCATATCCCCCCATAGAGCCCCATATCCCCCCATATCCCCCCATATCACCCCATAGTGCCCCATATCCCCCTATAGAGCCCCATAGAGCCCCATATCACCCCATAGCAACCCCATATCCCCCCATAGAGCCCCATATCCCCCCATATCCCCCCATATCACCCCATAGAGACCCATAGAGCCCCATATCGACCCATAGAGCCCCATAGAGACCCCATATAGCCCCATAGCATCCCCATAGAGACCCCACAGAGCCCCATAGAGACCCCATAGAGCCCCATAGCGCCCCCTACTTGCTGTAGTTGCCGGCTGTTGGCTTGTTTGCTGAGCTCATCCCCATAACCACCCCATAACCACCCCATAGCGGACCCATAGAGACCCCATAGCGACCCATAGGGACCCCATAGAGACCCATAGAGCCCCATAGAGACCTATGGAGACCCATAGAGACCCATAGAGACCCATAGCGACCCATAGGGACCCCATAGAGACCCATAGGGACCCCATAGAGACCCCATATAGCCCCATAGCATCCCCATAGAGACCCATAGGGACCCATAGACCCCATAGCGACCCATATCCCCCCATATCCCCCCATAACCACCCCATATCACCCCATATCACCCCATAATGCCCCATATCCCCCCCATATCCCCCTATAGAGCCCCATAGAGCCCCATATCACCCCATAGCAACCCCATATCCCCCCATAGAGGCCCCATATCCCCCCCATATCCCCCCCATATCACCCCATAGTGCCCCATATCCCCCTATAGAGCCCCATAGAGCCCCATATCACCCCATAGCAACCCCATATCCCCCCATAGAGCCCCATATCCCCCCATATCCCCCCATATCACCCCATAGAGACCCATAGAGCCCCATATCGACCCATAGAGCCCCATAGAGGACCCCATATAGCCCCATAGCATCCCCATAGAGACCCCACAGAGCCCCATAGAGACCCCATAGAGCCCCATAGCGCCCCATAGCGCCCCCCTACTTGCTGTAGTTTGCCGGGCTGTTGGCTTGTTGCTGAGCTCATCCCCATAACCACCCCATAACCACCCCATAGCTGCCCCATATTGCCCCCTACTTGCTGTAGTTGCCCGCTGTGGGTTTGTTGCTGAGCTCATCCCCATAACCACCCCCATAGAGCCCCATAGAGCCCCATAGCACCCCATAGCGACCCCATAGAGCCCCATATCCCCCCATAGCTGCCCCATAGCATCCCCATAGAGACCCACAGAGCCCCATAGAGACCCATAGAGACCCATGTCCCCCCCATATCCCCCCATAACCACCACATATTCCCCCATATCCCCCCCATAGAGCCCCCATAGCGACTCACAGAGCCCCCATAGTGGGACCCATAGAGCCCCATAGCGACCCCATAAAGCCCCATAGTGACCCACAGCGACCCATAGAGCCACATAGAGACCCCATAGGGGACCCATAGAGACCCATAGAGACCCATAGAGCCCCATAGAGACCCCACAGAGCCCCATAGCATCCCCATAGAGACCCATAGGGGACACATAGAGCCCCATAGAGACCCATAGAGACCGATAGGGACCCATAGGGACCCATAGAGACCCATAGGGACCCATAGCGACCCATAGGGGACCCCATAGAGCCCCCATAGAGCCCCATAGAGTCCCATAGAGACCCATAGGGGACCCACAGGGCCCGGACCCAACAGGGACCCACAGAGTCCCACAGAGACCCATAGAGACCCATAGGGGACCCATAGAGGACACATAGGGACCCATAGAGACCCATAGGGACCCATAGGGACCCCATAGGGACCCATAGGGACCCATAGGGACTCATAGGGGACCCATAGAGACCCATAGGGACCCATAGCTGCCCCATAGCGCCCCCTACTTGCTGTAGTTGCCGGCTGTGGGTTTGCTGCTGAGCTCATCCCCCGACGCGGACGATTCCGATTCGCTGTCGGATCCGGTGGTGAAGAAACGGGACATGGCGGAACCAAATGGGTCTGTGGGGCGGGGGGGCACTTAGGGTTACGAGCCATAGGGCACAGCCCCATAGACAACGGCCCCATAGGGTTTAATGCCATACAGTCTGACCCCCATAGAGGACCAACCCCATAGGGTTTAATGCCATACAGTCTGACCCCATAGAGGACCAACCCCATAGGGTTTAATGCCATACAGTCTGACCCCATAGAGACCAACCCCATAGGGTTTAATGCCATACAGTCTGACCCCATAGAGGACCAACCCCATAGGGTTTAATGCCATACAGTCTGACCCCATAGAGACCAACCCCATAGGGTTTTAATGCCATACAGTCTGACCCCATAGAGACCAACCCCATAGGGTTTAATGCCATACAGTCTGACCCCATAGATCCCAGCCCCATAGATCCCAGCCCCATAGAGTTTAATGCCATACAGTCCTGACCCCATAGAGACCGGGCCCCATAGAGTTTAATGCCATACAGTCTGACCCCATAGAGTCTGACCCTATAAGGCCTGGCCCCATAGAGTCTGACCCTATAGAGTCTGACCCTATAGAGACCAGCCCCATAGAGTTTAATGCCATACAGTCTGACCCCATAGAGACCGGCCCCATAGAGTTTAATGCCATACAGTCCTGACCCCATAGAGACCAACCCCATAGGGTTTAATGCCATACAGTCTGACCCCATAGAGACCAACCCCATAGGGTTTAATGCCATACAGTCTGACCCCATAGATCCCAGCCCCATAGATCCCAGCCCCATAGAGTTTAATGCCATACAGTCTGACCCCATAGAGACCGGCCCCCATAGAGTTTAATGCCATACAGTCTGACCCCATAGAGTCTGACCCTATAAGGCCCTGGCCCCATAGAGTCTGACCCTATAGAGTCTGACCCTATAGAGACCAGCCCCATAGAGTTTAATGCCATACAGTCTGACCCCATAGAGACCGGCCCCATAGAGTTTAATGCCATACAGTCTGACCCCATAGAGTCCTGACCCTATAAGGCCTGGCCCCATAGAGTCTGACCCTATAGAGTCTGACCCTATAGAGACCAGCCCCATAGAGTTTAATGCCATACAGTCTGACCCCATAGAGTCTGACCCTATAAGGGCCTGGCCCCATAGAGTCTGACCCTATAGAGACCAGCCCCATAGAGTTTAATGCCATACAGTCTGACCCCATAGAGACCGGCCCCATAGAGTTTAATGCCATACAGTCTGACCCTATAAGGCCTGGCCCCATAGAGTCTGACCCTATAGAGTCTGACCCTATAGAGACCAGCCCCATAGAGTTTTAATGCCATACAGTCTAACCCCATAGAGTCTGACCCTATAAGGCCTGGCCCCATAGAGTCTGACCCCATAAAGTTTAGCCCCATAGATCCCAGTCCCATAGAGTCTGACACTATAGACTTTAGCCCCATAGATCCCAGTCCCCATAGAGTCTGACCCTATAGAGACCAGCCCCATAGAGTTTAATGCCATACAGTCTGACCCCATAGAGTCTGACTCTATAGGACCTGGCCCCATAGAGTCTGACCCTATAGAGACCGGCCCCATAGAGTTTAATGCCATACAGTCTGACCCCATAGAGTCTGACCCTATAGAGTCTGACCCTATAGAGTTTAGCCCCATAGCACCTGGCCCCATAGAGTCTGACCCCATAGAGCCCGGCCCCATAGAGTTTAATGCCATACAGTCTGACCCCATAGAGTCTGACCCTATAGAGTTTAGCCCCATAGATCCCAGCCCCCATAGACCCCATATAGCCCCATAGCTGCCCTATATCCCCCCATAGACCCCCCATCCGGGCCCCATATCTCCCCATATCTCCCCATAGACCCCCATATCCCCCCATAGCTTCCCCATATCCCCCCATAGACCCCCTATATAGCCACATAGACCCCCATATCCCCCCCCATAGACCCCCATAGACCCTCATAACCCCCCCATACCCCCCGTATAGCCCCATAGATCGCCCCATAGCCCCTATCCGGACCCATAGACCCCCATATCCCTCCATAGACCCCCATATCCGCCCCATAGGACCCCCCATATAGCCCCATATCCCCCCATAGACCCTCATATCCCCCCATATGCCCCCATATCACCCCATATCCGTCCCACATCCCCCCATAGACCCCCATATCCCCCCATAACCGCCCCATATAGCCCCATATCCCCCCATATCACCCTATATCCGCCCCATAGACACCCATATCCCCCCCAATACCCCCTCCCATAGCCGCCCCATATCCCCCCATATATCCCCATAGACCTCCATCCGGCCCCATATCTGCCCCATATCTCCCCATAGACCCCCATATCCCCCCATAGCTTCCCCATATCCCCCATAGACCCCAATAATGCCCCATAGACCCCCATATCCCCCCATAGACCCCCATATAGCCCCATAGCTGGCCCCATAGACCCCCATATCCCCCCATAGCCGCCCCCATAGCCCTCCATATCCCCCCATAGACCCCCATATAGCCCCATATCTGCCCCATATCCCCCCACAGATCCCCATATAGCCCCATAGACCCCCCATATCCCCCCATATCACCCCATATCCCCCCATAGACCTCCATAGCTGCTCCATATCCCCCCATATCTGCCCCATATCACCCCATATGCCCCCATAGACCACTATATCCCCCCCCATATCCCCCATATCCCCCCATATAGGCCCCATACCGGCCCCCATATCCCCCCATAGACCCCCATATCCCCCCATAGCTGCCCCATATAACCCCCATATCCCCCCATACAGCCCATACCTGCCCCATATGCCCCCACAGACCCCCATATAACCCCAAATAGCCCCATAGACCCCCATATAGCCCCATATCCCCCCATACACCCCCATATAGCCCCATATCCCCCCATAGCTGTCCCCATATCCCCCCCATAGCTGCCCCATATCCCCCCATATAGCCCCATAGTTGGCCCCATAGCCCCTATCCGGCCCCATAGACCCCCATATCCCTCCATAGACCCTCATATCCCCCCCATATAGCCCCATAGACCCCCCATAGCTGGCCCCATAGCCACCATATAACCCCATATCCCCCCATAGACCCCTATATAGCCGCATAGACCACCATATCTACCCCATAGCTGCCCCATATCCCCCCATATCGGTCCCATATCCCCCATAAACCCCCATAGACCCCCATATCCCCCCATAGAGCCCCATATCCCCCCATATAACCCCCTATAGCCCCATAGATCGCCCCATAGCCCCTATCCCACCCCATATCCTCCCACAGACCCCAATACAGCCCCATATCCCCCATATAACCCCATAGACCCCCATGTATCCCCATAGACCCTCATAACCCCCTCATATAGCCCCAAATCCCATCATAGACCCCCATACAGCCCCATATCCCCCCAAAAGCTGCCCCATATTCCCCCATATAGCCCCATAGACCCCCATAAAACCCCATATCCCCCCATATAACTCCATATCCCCCCATACCTGCCCCATATCCCCCCATAGACCCCAATACATCCCCATAGACCCCCATATCCCCCCATAGACCCCCATATCCCCCCATAGAGCCCCATATCCCCCCATAGACCCCCATATCCCCCCATAGAGCCCCATATCCCCCCATAGACCCCCATATCCCCCCATAGAGCCCCATATCCCCCCATAGACCCCCATATCCCCCCATAGAGCCCCATATCCCCCCATAGACCCCCATACAGCCCCATAGACCCCCATATCTCCCCATAGACCCCCATATCCCCCCATAGACCCCAATACATCCCCATAGACCCCCATATCCCCCCATAGAGCCCCATATCCCCCCATAGACCCCCCATATCCTCCCATAGAGCCCCATATCCCCCCATATCCCCCCATAGAGCCCCATATCCCCCCATAGACCCCCATATCCCCCCATAGACCCCCATATCCCCCCATAGAGCCCCATATCCCCCCATACCCCCCATAGACCCCCATACAGCCCCATATCCCCCTATGTCCCCCCATATCCCCCCATAGACCCCCATATAGCCCCATAGACCCCCATATAACCCCATAGCTGCCCCATAGACCCCCATATCCCCCATATAACCCTATATCGGCCCTATATCCCACCCCATAACCCCCCATATCCCCCCATAGACCCCCATATCCCCCCATATCCCCCCCATAGACCTCAATACAGCCCCATATCCCCCCATATTCCCCCATATCCCCCCATAGAGCCCCATATCCCCCCATATCCCCCCATAGAGCCCCATATCCCCCCATAGACCCCCATAGAGCCCCATATCCCCCCATAGACCCCCATATGATCCCACAGACCCCAATACAGCCCCATAGACCCCAATACAGCCCCATAGACCCCCATATGATCCCATAGACCCCCCATATCCCCCCATAGACCCCAATACAGCCCCATAGACCCCTGTATAGCCCCATAGACCCCCATATCTCCCCATAGACCCCCATATCCCCCCATAGACCCCCATATAGCCCCATAGACCCCCATACCCCCCATAGACCCCCATACAGCCCCATATCCCCCTATGTCCCCCCATATCCCCCCATAGACCCCCATATAGCCCCATAGACCCCCATATCCCCCATATAACCCTATATCGGCCCTATATCCCACCCCATAACCCCCCATATCCCCCCATAGACCCCCATATCCCCCCATATCCCCCCCATAGACCTCAATACAGCCCCATATCCCCCCATATTCCCCCATATCCCCCCATATAACCCCATATCCCCCCATATAACCCCATAGACCCCCATATAACCCTATATCCCCCCCATAGACCCCAATACAGCCCCATATCCCACCCCATATCCCCCCATATCCCCCATAGCCCACTATATCCCCCCCATATCCCCCCATATCGGCCCATGGACCCCCATATCCACCCATATCACCCTATATCGGCCCTATATTCCTCCATACAGCCCCATATCCCCCCCCATATCCCCCCATAGACCCCAATACAACCCCATAGACCCCAATACAACCCCATAGACCCCAATACAGCCCCATAGACCCCAATACAGCCCCATAGACCCCAATACCGCCCCATAGACCCCCATATCACCCTATATCGGCCCTATATCCCCCCATAGACCCCAATACAGCCCCATCTCCCCCCACCTCCCCCCACGCGCTCGCAGCCGCTCACGCCGCCGAGCGGAAGTTCGCCAAGAGAGAGAGAACGCCGCCGGAAGTCCCGCCCCTTTTCCCTTTTACAAACAGACGGAAGTGGCGTCATCAACACGCGACGAGAGCCCTGTGCACAAGCCCCGCCCACTTCCGGGATAAAGACGGAACGGGGAACAGAGCTCTGCCCCATAGAGACACATGGGGACACATAGGGACCATAGGGGGACATAGGGACCCATAGAGACCCATAGGGACCCATAGGGACACATAGAGACCCATAGAGACCCATAGAGAGTCATAGAGACCCCATAGAGACCCCTTAGGGACCCTATAGGGACACATAGAGACCCATAGGGACCCGTAGGGACCCCATAAAGACCCATAGAGATCCATAGAGACACATTGGGACCCATAGGGACACATAGAGACACATAGGGACCCGTAGGGACCCATAGAGACCCATACGGACACATAGAGACCCATAGAGACCCATAGAGACCCCATAGAGACCCCATAAAGACCCATAGAGACCCATAGGGACACATAGAGACCTATAGAGACCCCATAGAGACCCATAGGGACACATAGAGACCCATAGAGACCCATAGAGACCCCATAGGGACCCATAGAGACCCCATAGAGAGTCATAGAGACCCCATAGGGACCCATAGAGACCCATAGAGACCCCATAGGGACCCATAGGGACACATAGAGACACATAGAGACCCCATAGGGACCCCATAGAGACCCATAGGGACCATAGGGACCATAGGGACACATAGGGACACATAGAGACCCATAGGGACACATAGGGAGACATAGAGACCCATAGAGACCCATAGGGACACATAGGGACACATAGAGACCATAGGGACACATAGGGACACATAGAGACCCATAGAGACCCATAGGGACCCATAGGCACCCATAGGGACCATAGGGACACATAGAGACCCATAGGGACCCATAGGGACCCATAGAGACCCATAGAGACCCCATAGAGACACATAGAGACACATAGGGACACATAGGGAGACATAGGGACACATAGAGACACATAGGGAACATAGGGACACATAGGGACACATAGGGACACATAGGGGGACATAGGGACACATAGGGACACATAGGGACACATAGAGACCCATAGAGACCCCATAGAGACCCATAGGGACACATTCAGACCCATAGGGACACATAGGGAGACATAGGGTAACATAGGGACACATTGAGACACATAGGGACCCATAGAAAGACATTGGGACCCATAGAGAACCATAGAGAGACATAGAGACACATAGAGACCCATAGAGACCCATAGGGACCCATAGACACACATAGAGACCCATAGAGACCCATAGAGACACATAGAGACCCATAGGGAGCCATAGGGAGACATTGAGACCCATAGGGACCCATAGGGAGACATTGAGACCCATAGGGAGACATTGAGATACATTGAGACCCATAGAGACTCATTGGGACCCATAGGGAGACATAGGGACACATAGAGACACATAGGGACACATAGGGACCATAGGGACACATAGGGACATAGGGACACATAGGGACACATAGGGACACATAGAGACCCATAGGGACACATAGGGACACATAGGGACACATAGGGACACATAGGGAACATAGGGACACATAGGGACACATAGGGACACATAGGGACACATAGGGACCCATAGAGACCCATAGGGACACATAGAGAGACATAGAGACCCATAGGGACACACTGAGACCCATAGGGACACATTCAGACCCATAGGGACCCATAGGGAGACATAGGGTAACATAGGGACACATTGAGACACATAGGGACCCATAGAAAGACATTGGGACCCATAGAGAACCATAGAGAGACATAGAGACACATAGAGACCCATAGAGACCCATAGGGACCCATAGACACACATAGAGACCCATAGAGACCCATAGAGACACATAGAGACCCATAGGGAGCCATAGGGAGACATTGAGACCCATAGGGACCCATAGGGAGACATTGAGACCCATAGGGAGACATAGAGATACATTGAGACCCATAGAGACTCATAGGGACCCATAGGGACACATAGGGACACATAGAGACACATAGGGACCATAGGGACACACAGGGACACATAGGGACATAGGGACACATAGGGACACATTGAGACCCATAGGAAGACTATGCCCTGCCCCATAAGTGCCTCTCCCTGCCCCATAAGTGCTTGTTCCTGCCCCATAAGTGCCTCTCCCTGCCCCATAAGCTCCTCTCTGCCCCATAAGTGCCACTTCCAGCCCCATAAGTGCTTGTCCCTGCCCCATAAGTGCCGCTCCCTGCCCCATAAGTGCCTCTCCCTGCCCCATAAGTGCTTGTTCCTGCCCCATAAGTGCTTGTCCCTGCCCCATAAGTGTCTCTCCCTGCCCCATAAATGCTTGTTCCTGCCCCATAAGTGCTTGTCTCTGCCCCATAAGTGCTTGTTCCTGCCCCACAAGTGCTTCTCCCTGCCCCATAAGTGCCTCCCCTTCCCCATAAGTGCTTCTCCCTGCCCCATAAGTCCCTCTCTCTGCCCCATAAGTGCTGCTCCCTGCCCCATAAGTGCTTGTCCCTGCCCCATAAGTGCTTGTCTCTGCCCCATAAGTGCTTGTCCCTGCCCCATAAGCCCCTCTCTGCCCCATAAGTGCCTCTGCCTGCCCCATAAGTGCTTGTTCCTGTCCCATAAGTGCCTCTCCCTGCCCCATAAGTGCTTGTTCCTGCCCCATAAGTGCTTGTTCCTGCCCCATAAGTGCCTCTCCCTGCCCCATAAGTGCCTCTCTCAGCCCCATAAGTGCCTCTCCCTGCCCAATAAGTGCCTCTCCCTGCCCCATAAGTGCTTGTCCCTGCCCCATAAGTGTCTCTCTCTGCCCCATAAGTGCCTGTCGCTGCCCCATAAGCTCCTCTCAGCCCCATAAGTGCCTCTTCCTGCCCCATAAGTGCTTGTCCCTGCCCCATAAGTGCCGCTCCCTGCCCCATAAGTGCCTCTCCCTGCCCCATAAGTGCTTGTCCCTGCCCCATAAGTGCCTCTCCCTGCCCCATAAGCTCCTCTCTGCCCCATAAGTGCCTCTCCCAGCCCCACAAGTGCTTGTTCCTGCCCCATAAGTGTCTCTCCCTGCCCCATAAGTGCTTGTTCCTGCCCCATATGTGCCTCCTCCTGCCCCATAAGTGCTTGTCCCTGCCCCATAAGTGTCTCTCCCTGCCCCATAAGTGCTTGTCCCTGCCCCATAAGCTCCTCTCAGCCCCATAAGTGCCTCTCTCAGCCCCATAAGTGCTTCTCCCTGCCCCATAAGTCCCTCTCCCTGCCCCATATGCTCCTACCTGCCCCCTAAGTGCTGCTCTCTGCCCCATAAGTGCCACTCTCTGCCCCATAAGTGCCTCTCCCAGCCCCATAAGTGTCTCTCCCTGCCCCATAAATGCTTGTTCCTGCCCCATAAGTGCCTCTCCCTGCCCCACAAGTGTCGCTCCCTGCCCCATAAGTGCTTGTCCCTGCCCCATAAGTGCCGCTCCCTGCCCCATAAGCTCCTCTCAGCCCCATAAGTGCCTCTCTCAGCCCCATAAGTGCTTCTCCCTGCCCCATAAGTCCCTCTCCCTGCCCCATATGCTCCTACCTGCCCCCTAAGTGCTGCTCTCTGCCCCATAAGTGCCACTCTCTGCCCCATAAGTGCCTCTCCCAGCCCCATAAGTGTCTCTCCCTGCCCCATAAATGCTTGTTCCTGCCCCATAAGTGCCTCTCCCTGCCCCACAAGTGTCGCTCCCTGCCCCATAAGTGCTTGTCCCTGCCCCATAAGTGTCTCTCTGCCCCATAAGTGCTTGTTCCTGCCCCATAAGTGCCCCTCTCTGCCCCATAAGTGCCCCTCTCTGCCCCACAAGTGCTTGTCCCTGCCCCATAAGTGCCTCCTCCTGCCCCATAAGTGCCTCTCTCAGCCCCATTAGTGCTTGTCCCTGCCCCATAAGTGCTTGTCCCTGCCCCATAAGTGCTTGTCCCTGCCCCATAAGCTCCTCTCAGCCCCATAAGTGCCTCTCTCAGCCCCATAAGTGCTTCTCCCTGCCCCATAAGTCCCTCTCCCTGCCCCATATGCTCCTACCTGCCCCCTAAGTACTGCTCTCTGCCCCATAAGTGCTTGTTCCTGCCCCATATGTGCCTCCTCCTGCCCCATAAGTGCTTGTTCCTGCCCCACAAGTGCTTGTTTGTGCCCCACAGATCAGAAGGACGGCTACCGGAAGGGGGACGGAGGTTACCTTCGCCGTGGGGCCTACAGGCAACAGGAGCGCTCCTCCAACTACTGAGCCCCATAGCGCTGCCCCATAGATGGCGCTGCCCCATAGCTCTGCCCCATAGATCTGCCCCATAGCTCTGCCCCATAGATGGCGCTATCCTATAGCTCTGCCCCATAGATGACTCTGCCCCATAGATGGAGCTGCCCCATAGCTCTGCCCCATAGCTGACTCTGCCCTATGGGGCTGCCCCATAGATGGCGCTATCCCATAGCTCTGCCCCATAGATGACTCTGCCCTATGGGGCTGCCCCATAGATGGCGCTGCCCCATAGCTCTGCCCCATAGATGACTCTGCCCCATAGCTCTACCCCATAGATGGCGCTGCCCCATAGCTCTGCCCCATAGCTGACTCTGCCCTATGGGGCTGCCCCATAGATGACTCTGCCCCATAGCTCTGCCCCATAGATGACTCTGCCCTATGGGGCTGCCCCATAGATGACTCTGCCCCATAGCTGACTCTGCCCCATGACTCTGCCCCATAGCTCTGCCCCATAGCTGACTCTGCCCCATAGCTCTGCCCCATAGATGGCTCTGCCCTATGGGGCTGCCCCATAGATGGCGCTATCCCATAGCTCTGCCCCATAGCTCTGCCCCATAGATGGCGCTGCTCCATAGCGCTGCCCCATAGATGGCGCTGCCCCATAGATCTGCCCCATAGATCTGCCTCATAGATGACTCTGCCCCATAGATCACTCTACCCCATAGCTCTGCTCTGCCCCATAGATGACTCTGCCCCATAGATGGCTCTACCCCATAGCTCTGCCCCATAGATGGCGCTATTCCATAGCTCTGCCCCATAGCTCTGCCCCATAGCTGACTCTGCCCTATGGGGCTGCCCCATAGATGGCGCTATCCCATAGCTCTGCCCCATAGATGACTCTGCCCTATGGAGCTGCCCCATAGATGGCGCTGCCCCATAGCTCTGCCCCATAGATGACTCTGCCCCATAGCTCTACCCCATAGATGGCGCTGCCCCATAGCTCTGCCCCATAGCTGACTCTGCCCTATGGGGCTGCCCCATAGATGGCGCTATCCCATAGCTCTGCCCCATAGATGACTGCCCCATAGCTGACTCTGCCCCATAGCTCTGCCCCATAGCTGACCCTGCCCCATAGCTCTGCCCCATAGCTGACTCTGCCCTATGGGGCTGCCCCATAGATGGCGCTGCCCCATAGCTCTGCCCCATAGATGACTCTGCCGCATAGCTCTGCCCCATAGCTCTGCCCCATAGATGGCGCTGCCCCATAGCTCTGCCCCATAGATAACTCTGCCCTATGGGGCTGCCCCATAGATGGCTCTTCCCTATAGCTCTGCCCCATAGCTGACCCTGCCCCATAGCTCTGCCCCATAGATGGCGCTGCCCCATAGATGACTCTACCCCATAGATCTGCCCCATAGCTGACTCTGCCCCATAGCTCTGCCCCATAGATGGCTCCACCTTCCAATAAAGTGGTGTTGGTAGCAAGCAGTCGTGCTTGTCGTCACTTGTGGGGCACGGTGGGTTCTGCCCCATAGCGTGTGGGGCACAAAGGGGATGCTGCCCCAGAACCCATATGTCCCTATGGACCCCACATCTATGGGTCCTGCCCCACATCTATGGACCCACCCCACATCTATGGGTCCCAATAGGACCCTATAGGCCCCACATCTATGGGTCCTGCTCCCCACTTATGGGTCCACCCCACACTTATGGGTCCCACCCCACACGTATGGGTCCCACCTCTCATCTATGGGTCTGCCCCACATCTATGGGTACCAACATGCCCCTATGGACCCCACATCTATGTGTCCCACCCCACACTTATGGGTCCTGCCCCACATCTCTTGGTCCCACCCCACATCTCTTGGTCCTGCCCCACACTTATGGGTCCCACCCCACATCTCTGGGTCCCACACACACACACAGACTGAAAATCATTTTGGGACTCTTTTATTTCCCCCCAGATTCACAGAACAATGTGGGGCTCCGCCCCATAAGTGTGGGTCCCAGCCCCATAGGAAAGAGCTCAGCCCCATATTGGAGCTCTCTGCCCCCCAAGTGTGGGTCTGTGCCCCATAGGGGAGAGCTCAGCCCCATATTAAGGCTCTCTGCCCCCCAAGTGTGGGTCTGTGCCCCATAGGGGAGAGCTCAGCCCCATATCGGGGCTCTCTGCCCCCCAAGTGTGGGTCTCTGCCCCATAGCAGCGAGCTCAGCCCCATATTAAGGCTCTCTGCCCCCCAAGTGTAGGTCTCTGCCCCATAGGGGAGAGCTCAGCCCCATATTAAGGCTCTCTGCCCCATAAGTGTGGGTCTGTGCCCCATAGGAGCGAGCTCAGCCCTATATTAAGGCTCTCTGCCCCCCAAGTGAGGGTCTGTGCCCCATAGCGAAGAGTTCAGCCCCATATTGGGGCTCTCTGCCCCCCAAGTGTGGGTCTGTGCCCCATAGCGAAGAGTTCAGCCCCATATTGGGGCTCTCTGCCCCCCAAGTGTGGGTCTGTGCCCCATAGGGAAGAGCTCAGCCCCATATTGGGGCTCTCTGCCCCCCAAGTGAGGGTCTGTGCCCCATAGCGAAGAGTTCAGCCCCATATTGGAGCTTTCTGCCCCATAAGTGTGGGTCTGTGTCCCATAGGGGAGAGCTCAGCCCCATATTGGGGCTCTCTGCCCCCCAAGTGTGGGTCTGTGCCCCATAGGAGTGAACTCAACCCCATATTGGGGCTCTCTGCCCCCCAAGTGTGGGTCTGTGCCCCATAGGGGAGAGCTCAGCCCCATATTGGGGCTCTCTGCCCCACAAGTGTGGGTCTGTGCCCCATAGCGAAGAGTTCAGCCCCATATTGGGGCTCTCTGCCCCCCAAGTGTGGGTCTGTGCCCCATAGGGGAGAGCTCAGCCCCATATTGAGGCACTTCTGACCCCATATTGGGGCTCTCTGCCCCCCAAGTGTGGGTCTGTGCCCCATAGGGGAGAGCTCAGCCCCATATTGAGGCACTTCTGACCCCATATTGGGGCTCTCTGCCCCCCAAGTATGGGTCTGTGCCCCATAGGGGAGAGCTCAGCCCCATATTGGGGCTCTCTGCCCCCCAAGTGTGGGTCCCCAACACCGAGTGTGGGTCTGAACCCCATAGCAGCACCAAAATGTGTGGGTCTGTGCCCCATAGCGGGGCTCTGTGCCCCCCAAGTGTGGGTCCCTGATCTCAAGTGTAGGTCTGTGCCCCCTAAGTGTGAGTCTGTGCCCCATAGCAGCCCCAAAATGGGGCCCTGTGCCCCCCAGGTGTGGGTCTGTGACCCCCAAGTGTGGGTCTGTGCCCCATAGCACCCCCAAAGTGGGACCCTGTGCCCCCCAAGTGTGGGTCCCTGATCTCAAGTGTGGGTCTGTGTCCCCTAGCAGCCCCAAAGTGGGGCTCCGTGCCCCCTAAGTGTGGGTCTGTGCCCCCCAAGTGTGGGTCCCTGACCTCAAGTGTGGGTCTCTGCCCCATAGCAGCACCGAAATGGGGCCCTGTGCCTCCCAAGTGTGGGTCTGTGCCCCATAGTGGGTCCAAAATGGGGCCCTGTGCCCCCCAAGTGTGGGTCTGTGCCCCCTAAGTGTGGGTCTGTGCCCCATAGTGGGGCCCTGTGCCCCCTAAGTGTGGGTCTGTGCCCCATAGCACCCCCTAAGTGTGGGTCTGTGCCCCCTAAGTGTGGGTCTGTGCCCCATAGCACCCCCTAAGTGTGGGTCTGTGCCCCCTAAGTGTGGGTCCCTGACCTCAAGTGTGGGTCTGTGCCCCCCAAGTGTGGGTCTTGTCCCTCCCCCCCCCTGCCCCACATCCTCACCTCCACGGTCTCCTTGTAGTGCATCGTGGCTGCCCCCCCCCCGCCCCACACCCCATAACTTTGGGGGCGGCCGCTATGGGGCGGGGGGCGCTGGGGCGCCGTGGGGCCAGGCGGGGGATGCGGGATGGACGGACTTGGGGGGCTGAGCCCCATAGAGGCCTATTCACCCCTCCGCCCCATAGAAGGGCTTTTCTGCCCCATAGCGGGGCGTTTCTGCCCCATAGAGGGGCTTTTCTGCCCCATAGCGGGTGGATTCTGCCCCATAAGTGGAGGATTCTGCCCCATAGCGGGGTCAGCCTGCCCCATAGGGGGTGGGTTCTGCCCCATAGAGGAGCCAACCTGCCCCATAGAGGAGCCAATCTGCCCCATAGCGAGGCCAGGCTGCCCCATAGAGGAGCCAATCTGCCCCATAGGGGTTGTGCTCTGCCCCATAGCGAGGCCAGGCTGCCCCATAGCAAAGCTTGGAGCTGGGTGAGGAGAGGAGGGGGGGGACGGGGTGAACCTGGGGGGCAGGCGGGGACGGGGAGGCGAGAACGGAGACGGGGGGCAGGGAAATAATGGGGGGCAGAGACACGGTGGGGGGCTGGGATCTGTGGGGCAGAGATATATGGGTCAGAAGGCCAATGTGGGGCAGGGATCTGTGGGTCAGAGGGTTGATGTGGGGCAGGGATCTGTGGGGCAGAGACACGATGTGGGGCTGGGATATATGGGGCAGAGATATGGTGTGGGTCAGAGGGCCGATGTGGGGCAGAGAGATGTGGGTCAGAGGGTCGATGTGGGGCAGAGATATATGGGTCAGAGAGCTGATGTGGGGCTGGGATCTGTGGGGCTGGGATCTGTGGGTCAGAGAGATCATGTGGGGCTGGAAGCTGTGGGTCAGAGACACGATGTGGGGCAGAGCGATATGGGGCAGAGAGATGTGGGTCAGAGGGCTGATGTGGGGCAGAGAGGCGATGTGGGGCTGGGATCTGTGGGTCAGAGACTCGATGTGGGGCAGGGATCTGTGGGTCAGAGAGATCATGTGGGGCTGGAATATGTGGGTCAGAGACTCGATGTGGGGCAGAGAGATGTGGGGCTGGGATCTGTGGGTCAGAGCTATATGGGGCAGGGCTATATGGGTCAGAGACATGATGTGGGGCAGAGAGACGATATGGGGCTGGGATCTGTGGGTCAGAGACACGATGTGGGGCTGGGATCTGTGGGTCAGAGGGCCGATGTGGGTCAGAAGGCCGATGTGGGGCAGAGATATATGGGGCTGGGATCTGTGGGGCTGGGACTTGTGGGTCAGAAGGCTGATGTGGGGCAGAAATATATGGGTCAGAGGGTCGATGTGGGGCAGGGATCTGTGGGGCAGAGAGCCGATGTGGGTCAGAGCTATATGGGTCAGAGCTATATGGGTCAGAAGGTCGATGTGGGGCTGGGATCTGTGGGGCAGAGAGATGTGGGTCAGAGAGCCAATGTGGGTCAGAAGGCTGATGTGGGGCAGAAATATATGGGTCGGAGACACGATGTGGGTCAGAGAGCTGATGTGGGTCAGAGCGATGTGGGTCAGAGCGATATGGGTCAGAGACACAATGTGGGGCAGAGAGCCGATGTGGGTCAGAGGGCCGATGTGGGGCAGGGCTATATGGGGCAGAGACACGATGTGGGGCCGGGATCTGTGGGTCAGAGACACGATGTGGGTCAGAGAGGCGATATGGGGCCGGGATCTGTGGGTCAGAGACATGATGTGGGGCTGGGATCTGTGGGTCATAGTGTCGCTGTGGGTCAGAGCGATATGGGTCAGAGAGCTGATATGGGTCAGAAGGCCGATGTGGGTCAGAGTGATATGGGTCAGAGGGCCGATGTGGGGCAGAGCTATATGGGTCAGAGCAATATGGGGCAGAGACACGATGTGGGGCAGAGAGATGTGGGTCAGGGATCTGTGGGTCAGAGACTTGATGTGGGGCAGAGCGATGTGGGGCCGGGATCTGTGGGTCAGAGAGCCAATATGGGGCAGAGAGATGTGGGTCAGAGGGCCGATGTGGGGCTGGGATCTGTGGGTCATAGTGACGCTGTGGGTCAGAGCTATATGGGGCAGAGAGGCGATGTGGGGCAGGGCTATAGGGGTCAGAGCGATATGGGGCAGAGACACGATGTGGGGCCGGGATCTGTGGGTCAGAGACACGATGTGGGGCCGGGCTGTGTGGGTCACAGCGTCGCTGTGGGTCGGGGTATCTCGCGAGACGTTGTTTGGCCCGCGGGAAGAGGCGGAAGAGGCGGCGCTCGGAAGCGAAACCCAAAGCGGAAACGGCGGCGAAGATGTGGGGCGGAAGCCGGAAGAGGAAGCGCAGCCATAAGCGTTGCGCTCCGCCCCACACTTCCGGCTTTTTCGACCGCACTTCCGGTTTTAAGGCACTCACTTCCGGTCCGACGGAGCTCGCTTCCGCTTCCTCCCCGAGCCATACTTCCGGTGTGTTGTCCCGCACTTCCGGTCTCTTGCGTCGAGCTTCCGGTCCGCCTCTGAGCCGCGCTTCCGGTTTCCTGCGTCGCACTTCCGGTCCTCTTCCACCTTTCTTTTCCGCTCTTTCGCCCCACACTTCCGGCCCTCCTCCCCTCCTCACTTCCTGCTTCCGGCCCCACACTTCCGCCCTTTCACCCCACACTTCCGTCTCCCCTCCCCCCCTCACTTCCTGCTTCCGGCCCCACACTTCCGCTCCCCCTCCCCACACTTCCGGCCCCCTCCTCCCCAAGATGGCGGCCGCCAGCAGATAGAGGGGCAGGAAGAGATACGGGGCGGCCAACAACATGGCGGCCGGAAGTAGCACGGCGGCGCCGTGGGGCAGAGGGGGGGATGGGTGGGGCCGGAAGGCGGCCAAGGCCCCCAACACCCCCATAGCGCCCCATAGCGGCCATATTGCGCCCCATAGAGGCCCCATAGCGCCCCATAGCGGCCCCATAGCGCCCCATAGAAGCCCCACTAGGCCCCATAGCAACGCCATGCTGCCCCATAGCGGCCAATGCTGCCCCATAGAGGCCCTACAGCGCCCCATAGGACCTCCACGGCGCCCCATAGCGGCCCACTTCTGCCCCATAGCGGCCCATTTCTGCCCCATAGCAGGGTAATGGCGCCCCATAGAAGCCCCATTGTGCCCCATAGAGGGGTTGTGCTGCCCCATAGCAGCCCCACTAGGCCCCATAGCAACGCCATGCTGCCCATAGCGGCCCAATGCTGTCCCATAGCGGGCCCAATGGAGCCCCATAGTGGCCTAATGGAGCCCCATAGCGGCCCAATGGAGCCCCATAGCGGCCTAAGTGCTGCCCCATAGTGGCCCAATGGAGCCCCATAGCGACCCGCTTCTGCCCCATAGCAGGGTAATGGCGCCCCATAGAAGCCCCATAGCGCCCCATAGAGGGGTTGTGCTGCCCCATAGAGGGTCTGTGCTGCCCCATAGCAGCCCCACGGTGCCCCATAGCATCGCGATGCTGCCCCATGAGCGGCCCGTTTCTGCCCCATAGCAGGGTAATGGCGCCCCATAGAAGCCCCATAGCGCCCCATAGAGGGGTTGTGCTGCCCCATAGCAGCCCCACTAGGCCCCATAGCAACGCCATGGTGCCCCATAGCGGCCCGTTTCTGCCCCATAGCAGGGCAATGGCACCCCATAGAAGCCCCATTGCGCCCCATAGAGGGGTTGTGCTGCCCCATAGCAGCCCCACTAGGCCCCATAGCAGCCCCACTGCGCCCCACAGCAACCCAATGGAGCCCCATAGCTCTTCCATTGTGCCCCATAGCGGAGCCTCGCTGCCCCATAGCAGGGTAATGGCGCCCCCATAGCAGCACCACTGCGCCCCATAGCGGCCCCGTGCTGCCCCATAGCAGCGTGGCAGTGCCCCATAGCAGCCCCACGGCGCCCCATAGAGGCCCTACGGCGCCCCATAGGACCTCCACAGCGCCCCATAGCGGCCCCATAGCGACCCACAGAGGCCCCATAGCGGCCCATAGGACCTCCATGGCGCCCCATAGCGGCCCCATAGCGCCCCATAGGACCTCCATGGCTCCCCATAGCGGCCCCATAGCGCCCCATAGGACCCCCGACGCTGCCCCATAGCAGCCCCACTGTGACCCACAGCGGCCCCATAGCGCCCCACAGGACCCCCGCGCTGCCCCACAGCAGCCCCATAGCGACCCACAGCGCCTCCCTCCTCCATTGGTTACCTCTACCCCATAGCGCCCCCCTGCCCCATAGATGCTGGGCTCTGCCCCATAGATGCTGGGCTGTGCCCCATAGATGGGCTCTGCCCCATAGCGCCCCCCTGCCCCATAGATGCTGGGCTCTGCCCCATAGATGGGCTCTGCCCCATAGCGCAGCTGTGCCCCATAGCGTGAGTAGGCCAAGGCCGAGCTGTGGGGCCAGCAGGAAGAGGAGGAGGAGGGAGGCACATGCAGCACACGCAACACGGACCCACACGCGTGTGCTGGCGTGTTCGGGGCCCCTGGGTCACGTGATCCTCCGTGGGGGACCCACACTTGTGGGTCACGTGTGGGGTGTGGGTCACGTGTGGGGTTGTGGGTCACATGATCTGTGTCTGTCATGTGTGTTGTCATAAGTTGTATGTGTGTTGTTGCGTGTTCTATGTGTGTTCTATTGTCCTTGTGCCCCATAAGTGGCACGTGTGGGGCTTGGCTCACGTGTTCTTCACGTGTCATGTGTGTTGATGCGTGTTCTATGCGTGTTCTATCGTCCTTGTGCCCCATAGGGGTCACATGTGGGGAGAGACTCACGTGCTCTTCACGTGTTGTTGCGTGTTCCACGCGTGTCCCACGTCCTGTGTGCCCCATAGGGGTCACATGTGAGGTGAGACTCCCATGTTCTTCACATGTCATACGTGTTGTTGCATGTTCCATGTGTGTTCCATGCTCCTTGTGCCCCATAGGGGTCACGTGTGGGGAGAGACTCACGTGTTCTTCACGTGTTGCTCCACATTCCATGTGTGTCCCATGTTCTGTGTGCCCCATAGGGCTCCCATGTAAGGCTTGGCTCACGTGTTCTTCATGCAACATGTGTGTTTTTGCGTGTTCCAGGCACGTTCCATCTTCTGTGTGCCCCATAAGGGGTCACTTGTGGGGTGAGACTCCCATGTTCTTCACATGTTGTTCCATGTTCTAAGCGTGTCCCATGTTCTGTGTCCCCCATAGGGGTCACATATGGGGAGAGACTCACGTGTTCTTCACGTGTTGTTCCATGTTCCATGCATGTTCCATTGTCCTTGTGCCCCATAGGGGTCACATATGGGGCTTGGCTCACGTGTTCTTCATGCAACATGCGTGTTTTTGCATGTTCTAGGCATGTTCCATGCTCCTTGTGCCCCATAGGGGTCACTTGTGGGGTGAGACTCCCATAATCTTCACATGTTCCATGTTCCACGCGTGTTACATGTTCCTTGAGCCCCATAGGGGTCACATGTGGGGCTTGGCTCACGTGTTCTTCACGTGTCATGTATGTTGTTGCGTGTTCCATGCATGTTCCATGTTCTGTGTGCCCCATAGGGGTCACATATGGGGTTTGGCTCCCATCATCTTCATGTGTCACGCGTGTTCTTGCGTGTTCTGCGTGTTCCATGGCATGTTCTTCACGTGTCATGGCTTCCGTGTGCCCCACGCGGGCTTCACATGTAGCTGTCCCATGTTCCGTGACCATCACGCGTGTTCCTGCGTGTTCCAAGTGTGTCGTTGCATGTTCTTCACGTGTCACGGGCTCCGTGTGCCCCACATCCATCACGTGACCCACATCCGTCACGTGACCCACATCCATCATGTGACCCACGTCCGTCACGTGACCCTCGTGGCGTCACGCGTGTTCTTGTATGTTCTGTTGCGTGTTCTTCACATGTTCCATCCTCTGGGTGCTCCCCCTCTGTCACGTGACCCACGTCTGTCACGTGTTCGTGGGGCAGATCCGGCTCCTCCTCCTCCTGCTGCTCCTGCCCCATAGAAAAGGGGGGTCAGCCCCATAGATACCCTGCCCCATAGATGCCCGGCCCCATAGATCCCCTGCTCCATAGATCCATCACCTCATAGGATCCCTGCCCCATAGATCCCCTGCCCCATAGATGCCCGGCCCCATAGATCCTCACCCCATAGATCCCCACTACATAGATCCTCTGCCCCATAGATTCCCCGCCCCATAGATTCCCCACCCCATAGAACCTCACCCCATAGATCCCCTGCTCCATAGATGCCCGGCCCCATAGATTCCCCACCCCATAGATCCCCTGCCCCATAGATTCACCACCCCATGGATCCTCAACCCCATAGATCCCCTGCCTCATAGATTCCCCACCCCATAGATCTCCTGCCCCATAGATCCTCACCCCATAGATCCCCACTACATAGATCCTCTGCCCCATAGATTCACCACCCCATGGATCCTCAACCCCATAGATCCCCTGCCCCATAGATCCCCTGCCCCATAGATTCCCTACCCCATAGATCCCCAACCCCATAGATCCCTCACCCAATAGATCCTCATCCCATAGAACCCCTGCCCCATAGATGCCTGACCCACAGCTCCCCAGCCCCATAGATCCCCAGCCCCATAGATCCCCAACCCCATAGATCCCTTGCCCCATAGATTCCCCACTGCATAGATCCACCGCCCCATAGATTCCCCGCCCCATAGATCCGCAACCCCATAGATCCCCTGCCCCATAGATTCCCCACCCCATAGATCCCCTGCCCCATAGATTCCCCGCTCCATAGATCCCCTGCCCCATAGATCCTCACCCAATAGATCCTCATCCCATAGATCCCCAGCCCCATAGATTCCTCACACCCATAGATTCCCTGCCCCATAGATTCTCACCCCCATAGATCCCCCTGCCCCATAGATTCCCCACTACATAGATCCTCTGCCCCATAGACTCCCACCCCACATCTCCCCAGCCGCATAGATATCCCCCTACCCCACAGGTTCCCAGCCCCACAGATCCCCTGCCCCATAACTCCCCACTTGTGGGTCTGAGCTGCCCCATAACCCCATAACTCCCCACTTGTGGGGCTGAGCTGCCCCATAACCCCATAACTCCCCACTTGTGGGTCAGAGCTGCCCCATAACCCCATAACTCCCCACTTGTGGGGCTGAGCTGCCCCATAACCCCATAACTCCCCACTTGTGGGTCTGAGCTGCCCCATAACCCCATAACTCCCCACTTGTGGGGCTGAGCTGCCCCATAACTCCCCACTTGTGGGTCAGAGCTGCCCCATAACCCCATAACTCCCCACTTGTGAGGCTGAGCTGCCCCATAACTCCCCACTTGTGGGGCTGAGCTGCCCCATAACCCCATAACTCCCCACTTGTGGGTCAGAGCTGCCCCATAACCCCATAACTCCCCACTTGTGGGTCAGAGCTGCCCCATAACCCCATAACTCCCCACTTGTGGGTCAGAGCTGCCCCATAACCCCATAACTCCCCACTTGTGGGGCTGAGCTGCCCCATAACTCCCCACTTGTGGGTCTGAGCTGCCCCATAACCCCATAACTCCCCACTTGTGGGGCTGAGCTGCCCCATAACCCCATAACTCCCCACTTGTGGGGCTGAGCTGCCCCATAACCCATAACTCCCCACTTGTGGGGCTGAGCTGCCCCATAACTCCCCACTTGTGGGTCAGAGCTGCCCCATAACTCCCCACTTGTGGGGCTGAGCTGCCCCATAACCCCATAACTCCCCACTTGTGGGGCTGAGCTGACCCATAACTCCCCACTTGTGGGTCAGAGCTGCCCCATAACCCCATAACTCCCCACTTGTGGGGCTGAGCTGCCCCATAACTCACCCCTTGTGGGTCAGAGCTGCCCCATAACCCCATAACTCCCCACTTGTGGGTCAGAGCTGCCCCATAACTCCCCACTTGTGGGGCTGAGCTGCCCCATAACTCACCCCTTGTGGGTCTGAGCCCCCCACATCGTCGTCGTCGTCGTCGTCTGCCCCCAAAGCTCTACGGATCAGCGCCGCCATCGTCCCCTGCGGCCTCTCCCCCACCACAAAGTCGTGCTATGGGGCAGAGATGGGGGTCAGCCCTGCCCTATAGCTGCCCACAGCTGCCCCATAGATACCCCATACAGTTACATACAGATCCATAGAGACCCCATAGAGACCACATAGAGATCCATAGTGACCCACAGAAGATGAGCTGTGGGGCAGAGATCAGCCCCATAGCTGCCCCATAGCTGCCCCCATAGCTGCCCCATAGACACCCCATGGCTGCCCCATAGATTGATATGTCATAGAGTTCCATACAGATCCATAGAGACCCATAGAGACCCCATAGAGATCCATAGTGACCCACAGAAGATGAGCTGTAGGGCAGACATCAGCCCCATAGCTGCCCCATAGCTGCCCCATAGACACCCCATGGCTGCCCCATAGATGTCATACAGTTCCATACAGATCCATAGAGACCCATAGAGACCCCATAGAGATCCATAGAGACCCATAGAGACCCCATAGAGATCCATAGTGACCCACAGAAGATGAGCTGTGGGGCAGAGATCAGCCCCATAGCTGCCCCATAGCTGCCCCATAGACACCCCATAGCTGCCCCATAGATAGGTATGTCATAGAGTTCCATACAGATCCATAGAGACCCATAGAGACCCCATAGAGATCCATAGTGATCCACAGAAAATGAGCTGTGGGGCATACATCAGCCCCATAACTGCCCCATAGACACCCCATGGCTGCCCCATAGACACCCCATAGCTGCCCCATAGACACCCCATGGCTGCCCCATAGATAGATATGTCATAGAGTTCTATACAGATCCATAGAGACCCATAGAGACCAACCATAGAGATCCATAGTGACCCACAGAAGATGAGCTGTGGGGCAGAGATCAGCCCCATAGCTGCCCCATAGCTGCCCCCATAGACACCCCATACCCCCCCATATCCTTCCATATGACCCCATAACCACCCTATATCCCCCCATAACCACCCCATATCCCCCCATATGACTCCATATAACCCCATATCCCCCCATAACTACCCCATATCCCTCCATAACCACCCCATATGACCCCATATAGCCCCATATCTCCCCATATAGACTTATAACCACCACATAACCCCCCATAACCACCCCATATCCCCCCCATATCCCCCCATATAGCCCCATATCCCCTCATATGACCCCATAAGACCCCATATCCTGCCATATAACTCCATATCCCCCCACATCCCCCCATATCCCCCCATATGACTCCATATAGCCCCATATAGCCCCATAGATGCCCCATAACTACCCCATATCCCCCCATATCCCCCCATAACCAGCCCATATCCCCCCATATGACCCCATATCCCCCCATACCCCCCCTATGACCCCATATAGCCCCATATCACCCCATAGCTGCCCCCTATGACCCCATATAGCCCCATATGGCCCCACAGCTGCCCCCTATGACTCCATATAGCCCCATATCCCCCCCCTATGACCCCATATAGCCCCATATCACCCCACAGCTGCCCCCTATGACCCCATATAGCCCCATATGCCCCCACAGCTGCCCCCTATGACTCCATATAGCCCCATATCCCCCCCCTATGACCCCATATAGCCCCATATCACCCCACAGCTGCCCCCTATGACCCCATATAGCCCCATATGCCCCCACAGCTGCCCCCTATGACTCCATATAGCCCCATATCCCCCCCTATGACCCCATATAGCCCCATATCACCCCACAGCTGCCCCCTATGACCCCATATAGCCCCATATGGCCCCACAGCTGCCCCCTATGACCCCATATAGCCCCATATGCCCCCACAGCTGCCCCCTATGACTCCATATAGCCCCATATCCCCCCCTATGACCCCATATAGCCCCATATGGCCCCACAGCTGCCCCCTATGACCCCATATCCCCCCATATCACCCCATATGACCCCCTATGACCCCTTATAGCCCCATATCCTGCCCCACAGCTGCCCCCTATGACCCCTTATAGCCCCATATCACCCCACAGCTGCCCCCTATGACCCCATATAGCCCCATATCACCCCACAGCTGCCCCCTATGACCCCATATAGCCCCATATCACCCCACAGCTGCCCCCTATGACCCCATATAGCCCCATATAGCCCCATATAACCCCATATGACCCCATATAGCCCCATATCACCCCATATCCCCCCATATGACCCCATATAGCCCCATATGGCCCCATATCCCCCCCATATGACCCAATATCCCTGCATAACTACCCCATATTCCCCCCATATCCCCCCATATAGCCCCATAACCACCCCATATGCCCCCATATGACCCCATATGACCCCATATCCCCCCATAACCACCCCATATCCCCCCATATGACCCCATATCCCCCCATAACCACCCCATATCCCCCCATAACCACCCCATATCCCCCCATAACTACCCCATATCCCCCCATATCCCCCCCCTATGACCCCATATAGCCCCATATGGCCCCACAGCTGCCCCCTATGACCCCATATAACCCCATATAACCCCATATCCCCCCATATGACCCCATAGGTGCCCCATATCACCCCACAGCTGCCCCCTATGACCCCATATAACCCCATATAACCCCATATCCCCCCATATGACCCCATAGGTGCCCCATATAGCCCCATATGACCCCATATGACCCCATATAGCCCCATATCACCCCATATCCCCCCATATGACCCCATATAGCCCCATATGGCCCCATATCCCCCCCATATGACCCAATATCCCTGCATAACTACCCCATATCCCCCCCATATCCCCCCATATAGCCCCATAACCACCCCATATCCCCCCATATGGCCCCATATGACCCCATATCCCCCCATAACCACCCCATATCCCCCCATAACTACCCCATATCCCCCCATATCCCCCCCCTATGACCCCATATAGCCCCATATCACCCCATATCCCCCCCTATGACCCCATATAGCCCCATATGGCCCCACAGCTGCCCCCTATGACCCCATATAGCCCCATATGGCCCCACAGCTGCCCCCTATGACCCACCTGCAGCAGTAGGTGTGAATGGGGCCGGAGCTGCGGCGCCCTCTGCAGGCAGCACTGCACGAAGCTGCGGAACGCCTCCGACCTGAGGGGGTCAAGGGGTCAAAAGGTCAAGGGGTCAGCCCTAGGGTCAGGGTCAGGAACGGGTTAGGGGTTGGCATAGGGGTTAGGGGTCAGAGGGCAGCTATGGGGCAGCTGTGGGGTGGTTATGGGGCAGCTATGGGGTCTCTAAGGGGTCTCTAAGGGGTCCCTATGGCTCTCAATGGAACTCAATGGGTCACAAAGGAACTCAATGGATCCCTATGGGGTCTCTATGGGTCCCTATGGGGCAGCTATGGGGTCTCTAAGGCGTCGCTATGGGTCTCAATGGAACTCAGTGGGTCAGAATGGAACTCAATGGGTCCCTATGGGGTCCCTATGGGGCAGCTATGGGCTATCTATGGGGTCTCTATGGGGCAGCTATGGGGTCTCTATGGGTTCCCTATGGGGTATCTATGGGGCAGCTGTGGGTATCTATGTGGTCCCTATGGGGTCTCTATGGGGCAGCTATGGGGTATCTATGTGGTCCCTATGGGGCAGCTATGGGGTCTCTATGGGGCAGCTACGGGGTCTCTATGGGGTCTCTAAGGGGTCCCTATGGGTCTCAATGGGTCTCAATGGAACTCAATGGATCTCAATGGAACCCAATAGGTCCCTATGGGGTCTATGGGGCAGCTATGGGGCAGCTATGGGGTCTCTATGGGGTCTCTAAGGGGTCCCTATGGCTCTCAATGGAACTCAATGGGTCTCAATGGAACTCAATGGGTCCCTATAGGCCATCTATGGGGCAGCTATGGGGTCTCTATGGGGCAGCTATGGATCTCTATGGGGTCTTTAAGGAGTCCCTATGGCTCTCAATGGGTCTCAGTGGAACTCAATGGATCTATATGGGGTCTCTATGGGGCAGCTATGGGGTCTCTATGGGGTCTCTAAGGGGTCCCTATGGCTCTCAATGGAACTCAATGGGTCTCAATGGAACCCAATGGGTCCCTATGGGGTCTATGGGGCAGCTATGGGGCAGCTATGGGGTCTCTAAGGAGTCCCTATGGCTCTCAATGGGTCTCAATGGAACTCAATGGATCTCAATGGAACCCAATGGCTCTATATGGGATCTCTATGGGGCAGCTATGGGGTGGTTATGGGGCAGCTATGGGGCAGCTACAGGGTCTCTATGGGGTCTCTATGGGGTCCCAATGGCTCTCAATGGGTCTCAATGGAACTCAATGGGTCTCTATGGAACTCAATGGGTCCCTATGGGGTCTCTATGGGGCAGCTATGGAGTATCTATGGGGCAGCTATGGGGTATCTATGGGGTCTCTAAGGGGTCCCTATGGCTCTCAATGGGTCTCAATGGAACTCAATGGGTCCCTATGGGGTTTATGGGGCAGCTATGGGGTCTCTATGGGGTCTCTAAGGGGTCCCTATGGCTCTCAATGGAACTCAATGGGTCTCAATGGAACCCAATGGGTCCCTATGGGGTCTATGGGGCAGCTATGGGGCAGCTATGGGGTCTCTAAGGAGTCCCTATGGCTCTCAATGGATCTCAATGGAACTCAATGGATCTCAATGGAACCCAATGGCTCTATATGGGGTCTCTATGGGGCAGCTATGGGGTGGTTATGGGGCAGCTATGGGGCAGCTATGGGGCAGCTATGGGGTCTCTAAGGGGTCCCTATGGCTCTCAATGGGTCTCAATGGCTCTCAATGGGTCTCAATAGAACTCAATGGGTCCCTATAGGCCATCTATGGTGCAGCTATGGGGTCTCTATGGGGCAGCTATGGGGCAGCTATGGGGTCTCTATGGGGTCTCTAAGGGGTCCCTATGGCTCTCAATGGAACTCAATGGAACCCAATGGGTCCCTATGGGGTCTATGGGGCAGCTATGGGGCAGCTATGGGGTCTCTAAGGAGTCCCTATGGCTCTCAATGGGTCTCAATGGAACTCAATGGATCTCAATGGAACCCAATGGCTCTATATGGGGTCTCTATGGGGCAGCTATGGGGTGGTTATGGGGCAGCTATGGGGCAGCTATGGGGTCCCTATGGGGCAGCTATGGGGTATCTATGGGGCAGCTATGGGGTATCTATGTGGTCTCCATGGGGTATCTATTGGGTAGCTATGGGGCAGCTATGGGGTCTCTATGGGACAGCTATGGGGTAGTTATATGGTCTCTATGGGGCAGCTATGGGGTATCTATGGGGTCTCTATGTGGTCTCTATGGGGCAGCTATGGGTTATCTATGGGGCAGCTATGTGGTTCCTATGGGGCAGCTATGGGCTATCTATGTGGTCTCTATGGGGTATCTATGGGGCAGCTATGGGGTCTCTATGTGGTCCCTATGGGGCAGCTATGGGGTCTCTATGGGGTCTCTATGGGCTATCTATGTGGTCTCTATGGGGTATCTATGGGGCAGCTATGTGGTCTCTATGGGGCAGCTATGGGGCAGCTATGGGGTCTCTATGTGGTCTCTATGGGGCAGCTATGGGGTCTCTATGGGGCAGCTATGTGGTCTCTATGGGGTATCTATGTGGTCCCTATGGGGTTTCTATGGGGCAGCTATGGGGCAGCTATGGGGTCTCTATGGGACAGCTATGGGGTAGTTATATGGTCTCTATGGGGCAGCTATGGGGTCCCTAGGGGGCAACTAGGGGGCAACTATGGGGCAGCTATAGGGCAGCTATGGGGCAGCTATGGGGTCCCTATGGGGCAGCTTTGGGGCAGCTTTGGGGCAGCTATGGGGTATCTATGGGGTCCCTATGGGGTATCTATGGGGTAGTTATGTGGTCTCTATGGGGCAGCTATGTGGTCCCTATGGGGTATCTATGGGGCAGCTATGGGGCAGCTATAGGGCAGCTATAGGGCAGCTATGGGCTATCTATGGGGTCTCTATGGGGTTTCTATGGGGCAGCTATGGGGTCCCTACGGGGCAGCTATGGGGCAGCTATGAGGTCTCTATGGGTTATCTATGTGGTCTCTATGGGGTCTCTATGGGGCAGCTATGGGGTATCTATGGGGAAGCTATGGGGTCTCTATGTGGTCCCTATGTGGTCTCTATGGGGCAGCTATGGGGCAGCTATGGGCTATCTATGGGGTCTCTATGTGGTCTCTATGGGGCAGCTATGGGGCAGCTATGGGGTCTCTATGGGGTCTCTATGGGGCAGCTATGGGGCAGCTATGGGGCAGCTATGGGGTCTCTATGGGGCATCTATGGGGCAGCTATGGGCTATCTATGGGGTAGTTACATGGTCTCTATGGGGCAGCTATGGGTTATCTATGGGGTATTTATGGGGCAGCTATGGGGCAGCTATGGGGTCTCTATGTGGTCTCTATGGGGCAGCTACGGGTTATCTATGGGGCAGCTATGGGGCAGCTATAGGGCAGCTTTGGGGCAGCTATGGGGTATCTATGTGGTCCCTATGGGGCAGCTATGGGGTCTCTATGGGGCAGCTATGGGGCAGCTATGGGGTCTCTATGGGACAGCTATGGGGTAGTTATATGGTCTCTATGGGGCAGCTATGGGGTATCTATGGGGTATCTATGGGTCTCTATGGGGCAGCTATGGGGCAGCTATGGGGTCTCTATGGGGTCCCTATGGGGTCCCTATGGCTCTCAGTGGGTCTCAATGGAACTCAATGGGTCCCTATGGGTCCCTATGGGGTCTCTATGGGGCAGCTATGGGGTCTCTATGGGGTCTCTAAGGGGTCCCTATGGCCCTCAATGGATCTCAATGGGTCCCTATAGGGTCTCTATGGATTGCTATGGGGCAGCTATTGGGTCTCTATGGGGCAGCTATGGCGTATCTATGGGGTATCTATGTGGTCCCTATGGGGCAGCTATGGGTTATCTATAAGGCAGCTATGGGGTATCTATGTGGTCCCTATGGGGTATCTATGGGGCAGCTATGGGGCAGCTATGGGCTATCTATGGGGTCTCTATGTGGTCTCTATGGGGCAGCTATGGGTTATCTATGGGGCAGCTATGGGGTCTCTATGGGGTCTCTTTGGGCTATCTATGTGGCCTCTATGGGGTATCTATGGGGCAGCTATGTGGTCTCTATGGGGCAGCTATGGGGTATCTATGTGGTCCCTATGTGGTCTCTATGGGGCAGCTATGGGGTCTCTATGGGGCAGCTATGTGGTCTCTATGGGGTATCTATGTGGTCCCTATGGGGTCTCTATGGGGCAGCTATGGGGCAGCTATGGGGTCTCTATGGGACAGCTATGGGGTAGTTATATGGTCTCTATGGGGCAGCTATGGGGTCCCTAGGGGGCAACTAGGGGGCAACTATGGGGCAGCTATGGGGCAGCTATGGGGCAGCTATGGGGTCCCTATGGGGTATCTATGGGGCAGCTATAGGGCAGCTATGGGGTATCTATGTGGTCCCTATGGGGCAGCTATGGGGTCTCTATAGGGTCTCTATGGGGCAGCTATGGGGTCCCTATGGGGTATCTATGGGGCAGCTATGGGGCAGCTATGGGGTCTCTATGGGGCAGCTATGGGGCAGCTATGGGGTCTCTATGGGGTCCCTATGGGGCAGCTATGAGGTCTCTATGGGGCAGCTATGGCATATCTATGGGGCAGCTTTGGGTTATCTATAAGGCAGCTATGGGGTATCTATGGGGCAGCTATGGGGTCTCTATGTGGTCCCTATGGGGCAGCTATGGGGTCTCTATGGGGCAGCTATAGGGCAGCTATGGGGCAGCTATGGGGCAGCTATGGGGTCTCTAAGGGGTCCCTATGGCTCTTAATGGGTCTCAATGGAACTCAATGGGTTCCTATGGGGTCTCTATGGGGCAGCTATGGGGTCCCTATGGGGCAGCTATGGGGTATCTATGGGGCAGCTATGGGGTATCTATGTGGTCTCCATGGGGTATCTATTGGGTAGCTATGGGGCAGCTATGCGGTCTCTATGGGAAAGCTATGGGGTAGTTATATGGTCTCTATGGGGCAGCTATGGGGCAGCTATGGGGTCTCTATGGGGTCTCTATGGGGCAGCTATGGGGCAGCTATGGGGTCTCTATGGGGCAGCTATAGGGCAGCTATGTGGTCCCTATGGGGCAGCTATAGGGCAGCTATGGGGCAGCTATGGGGTCTCTATGGGTTATCTATGGGGTCTCTATGGGGCAGCTATGGGGTCTCTATGGGGCAGCTATAGGGCAGCTATGGGGCAGCTATGGGGCAGCCGTGTGTCTCACCATTGCTGTCCTTGCAGCTGTGGGGCGCAGCTCTGTGCGATGTGGTAGAGCGCTGCCATGGCGTTCAGGGCAAACAGGGGCGGCTTCCGCTCCGCTATGGGGCAGACCCACAGCCAACATAAGAACACATAGGAGCCCATAGGACCCCATAAGGCCCCATAGGACCCCATAAGCCCTCCATAACCCCATAACCCCCTATAACCCTATAAGCCCTATACAGCCCCATATATCCCTATATGTACCCAGTTCGATGCACGTGATGCCCAGCCCCCATAGCCCCATATAACTCCTATGACCCCATAACCCCCTATGACCCCATAACTCTATACAGCCCTATGTAGTCCTATATGGCCCTATAAGACCCTCTATGATCCTACAACGCCCTATAATCCCATAACCCCATAACCCTCCATAGAACCCCATAAAAACCCCATAACCCCATATAACCCCATAACCCCCTATGACCCCATAACCCCATATAACCCCATAGCCCTATAAATCCCCATATGTCCCTATATGTACCCAGTTCAATGCATGTGATGCCCAGCCCCCTTATGACCCCATAACCCCATAAGACCCCATAATCCCTATGTCCCCATAACCCCATATACCCCCCTATAGCCCCATATAACCCCATAACTCCCAATGACCCCATAACCCCATACGACCCCATAACCCCCTATAACCCCATATGACCCCACAACCCCCTATAACCCCATAACCCCTTTGTCCCCATAACCCCATATAACCCCCTATAGCCCCATATGACCCCATAATCCCCTATGACCCCATAACCCTATATGGCCCCATATGACCCTATAGGGCCCTATATGGCCCCATATGTACCCAGTTCGATGCATGTGATGCCCAGCCCCCTTATGACCCCATAACCCCATAACCTTCCATGACCCCATAGCCCCATATAACCCCATATAACCCCAAAACACTATATGGCCCTATAAGCCCCATATAACCCTATATGGCCCTATAAGCCCCATATAACCCTATATGGCCCTATAAGTCTCCATACGCACCCAGTTCGATGCAGGTGATGCCCAGCCCCCATAACCCCATATAACTCCTATAACCCCATAACCCCATATAACCCCATAACCCTATAAGCCCCCTATGGCCCCATATGACCCTATATGGCCCCATATGACTCTATATGGCCCTATATGGCCCCATATGGCCCTATATAACCCTATAAGTCCCCATACGCACCCAGTTCGATGCAGGTGATGCCCAGCCCCCATAACCCCATATAACTCCTATGACCCCATAACCCCATATAACCCCCTATGACCCCATAACCCTATATGTTCCTATATGGCCCTATATGGCCCCATATGACCCTATATGGTCCCATATGACCCTATATGGCCCTATAAGTCCCCATACGCACCCAGTTCGATGCATGTGATGCCCAGTCCCCTTATGACCCCATAACCCCATAACCCCATATAACCCCATAACCCCATAACCCCATATAACCCCCTATGGCCCCATATGACCCTATATGGCCCCATATGGCCCCATAAGTCCCTATAAGTCCCCATAGGTACCCAGTTGCACGTGATGCCCAGCCCCCATAACCCCATAACCCCATATAACCCCATAACCCCATATTACCCCATAACCCTATAAGCCCCCTATGGCCCCATATGACCCTATATGGCCCCATATGGCCCTATATAACCCTATATGTCCCTATAAGTCCCCCTACGCACCCAGTTCGATGCAGGTGATGCCCAGCCCCCAGACGTCGGCCCTGCCATCATAGCGACCCTCATCCATGGCCAGGATCACCTCCGGGGCCATCCTATAGGGTCACATAGGGGTATATGGGGTTATATAGGGTTATATAGGGTTATATGGGGTTATGGGATCATATGGGGTTATATGGGGTTACATAGGATTATATGGGGGGATATGGGGTTATATGGGGTTATATGGGGTTATATGGGGGGATATGGGGTTATATGGGGTTATATGGGGTTATATGGGGTCGGATGGGGTTATATGGGGTTATATGGGGTTATATGGGGTTATATGGGGTTATATGGGGTCATATAGGGTCAGATGGGGTCAGATGGGGTCAGATGGGGTTATATGGGGTTATATAGGGTTATATGGGGTCATATGGGGTTATATGGGGTCAGATGAGATTATATAGGGTCAGATGGGGTTATATGGGGTCAGATGGGGTTATATAGGGTTAGATATAGTTATATGGGGTCATACAGGGTTAGATGGGGTCATATGGGGTTATATGGGGTCAGATGGGGTTATATGGGGTCATATGGGGTCATATAGGGTTAGATATGGTCATATGGGGTCATACAGGGTTATATGGGGTCATATGGGGTTATATAGGGTCAGATAGGGTTATATAGGGTTAGATATATTTATATGGGTCATACAGGGTTATATGGGGTCATATGGGGTTAGATATAGTTATATGGGGTCGTACAGGATTATATGGGGTCATATGGGGTTATATGGGGTCATATAGGGTTAGATGGGATCATATAGGATTAGATGGGGTCATATAGGGTTAGATAGGATCATATGGGGTCATATAGGGTTAGATGGGGTCATATAGGGTTATGTGGGGTCATATGGGGTTATATAGGGTCATATGAGGTTATATAGGGTTAGATATAGTTATATGGGGTCATACAGGGTTAGATGGGGTCATATGGGGTCATACAGGGTTAGATGGGGTCATATGGGGTTATATAGGGTCAGATGGGGTTATATAGGGTTAGATATAGTTATATGGGGTCATACAGGGTTATATGGGGTCAGATGGGGTTATATGGGGTCAGATGGGGTCATATGGGGTCATAAGGGGTCATATAGGGTTATACGGAGTCATATAGGGTTATGGGGTCATATAAGGCAGATCTATGGGGCACATCTATGGGGCAGGGCTGTGCTATGGGGCACATCCATGAGGCAGAGCACATCCATGGGGCACATCCATGGGGCAGATCTATGGGGCAGGGCTGTGCTATGGGGAGGATGTATGGGGCAGGGCTGTGCTATGGGGCGCATCTATGGGGCAGAGCACATCCATGGGGCACATCTATGGGGCAGGGCTGTGCTATGGGGCGGATCTATAGGGCAGGGCAGATCTATGGGGAGGATCTATGGGGCAGGGCTGTGCTATGGGGCGGATCTATGGGGCAGGGCTGTGCTATGGGGCAGATCTATGGGGCAGGGCTGTGCTATGGGGCAGTGCTATGGGGCAGGGCTGTGCTATGGGGCACATCCATGGGGCAGATCTATGGGGCAGGGCAGATCTATGGGGCAGGGCAGATCTATGGGGTGGATCTATGGGGCAGGGCTGTGCTATGGGGCGGATCTATGGGGCAGGGCACATCCATGGGGTGGATCTATGGGGCAGGGCTGTGCTATGGGGCACATCTATGGGGCAGGGCTGTGCTATGGGGCGGTGCTATGGGGCAGAGCACATCCATGGGGCACATCTATGGGGCAGGGCTGTGCTATGGGGCAGTGCTATGGAGCAGGGCTGTGCTATGGGGCACATCCATGGGGCAGATCTATGGGGCAGGGCTGTGCTATAGGGCAGATCTATGGGGCAGGACGTTACCAATATGGCGTCCCCACGAAGCTGCAGGCCGAGTTGCTGTGAGCGGCGGATCCGAAGTCGCTGATTTTAATGCGGCCACGAGGGGACAGAAGCACGTTGGCCGCCTTCACGTCTCTGTGGGGCACAGACACAGGGGGGGGCACATGGGGGGCAGATGTGGGGCTGGATGTGGGGTGGGATGTGGGGCTGGATGTGGGGCTGGATGTGGGATGTGGGGCTGGATGTGGGGCTGGATGTGGGGTGGGGATGTGGGGTGGGATGTGGAGCTGGATGTGGGATGTGGGGCTGGGATGTGGGGCTGGATGTGGGGCTGGATGTGGGGTGGGGATGTGGGGTGGGGATGTGGGGCTGGATGTGGGGCTGGATGTGGGGTGGGATGTGGGGCTGGGATGTGGGGCAGGGATGGGGGGCTGATGTGGGGGGCTTTGGGGTGGGGATGTGGAGCTGGGATGGGGGGCTGGATGTAGGGTGGGGATGTGAGGCAGTTGTGGGACAGCTATGGGGCAGCTATGGGGTCCCTATGGGGAAGCTATGGGGCAGCTACGGGGTATCTATGGGGCAGCTATGGGGCAGCTATGGGGTCTCTATGGGACAGCCATTGGGCAGTTATGGGGCAGCTATGGGGCAGTTATGGGGCAGCTGTAGGGTAGCTATGAGGCAGCTATGGGGCAGCTATGGGGCAGCTATGGGGCAGCTATGGGGCAGATGTGAGGCAGCTACGGGGCAGCTATGGAGCAACTATGGGGCAGCTATGGGGTATCTATGAGGCAACTATGGGGCAGCTATGGGGTCTCTATGGGGCAGATATGGGGTCTCTATGGGGCAGCTATGGGGTATCTATGGGGCAGCTATGGGGTCTCTATGGGGCAGCTATTGGGTCTCTATGGGGTCTCTAAGGGGTCCCTATGGCTCTCAATGGGTCTCAATGGAACTCAATGGGTCCCTATGGCGTCTCTATGGGGTAGCTATGGGGCAGCTATGGGGCAGCTACAGGGTCTATATGGGGCAGCTATGGGGCAGTTATGGGGCAGCTATGGGGCAGCTATGGGGCAACTATGGGGCAGCTATGGGGCAGCTGTGGGGCAGCTATGAGACAGCTATGCGGTATCTATGGGGCAACTATGGGGCAGCCATGCGGTATCTATGGGGTAGCTATGGGGCAGCTATGGGGTCTCTATGGGGCAGCTATGGGGCAGCTATGGGGTCTCTATGGGGCAGCTATGGGGCAGTTATGGGGCAGCTGTAGGGTAGCTATGAGGCAGCTACGGGGCAGCTATGGGGCAGCTATGGGTCTGCTATGAGGCAGCTACGAGGCAGCTATGGGGCAGCTATGGGGCAGCTATGGGGCAGCTATGGGGCAGCTACAGGGTCTCTATGGGGTATCTATGGGGCAGCTATGGGGCAACTATGGGGCAGCTATGGGGCAGCTACAGGGTCTATATGGGGCAGCTATGGGGCAGCTATGGGGCAGCTATGGGGCTGCTATGAGGCAGCTACGAGGCAGCTATGGGGCAGCTATGGGGCAGCTACAGGGTCTCTATGGGGTCTCTATGGGGCAGCTATGGGGCAACTATGGGGCAGCTATGGGGCAGCTATGGGGCAGCTACAGGGTCTCTATGGGGCAGTTATGGTGCAGCTCTGGGGTCTCTATGGGGCAGCTATGGGGTATCTATGGGCCAGCTATGGGGCAGCTATGGGGTCTCTATGGGGCAGCTATGGGGTCTCTATGGGGCAGCTATGGGGCAGCTATGGGGCAGCTATGGGGCAGCTACAGGGTCTCTAAGGGGCAGCTATGGGGCAGCTATGGGGTCTCTATGGGGTCTCTAAGGGGTTCCTATGGCTCTCAATGTGTCTCAATGGAACTCAATGGGTCCCTATGGGGTCTCTATGGGGCAGCTATGGGGCAGCTGTGGGTCTGACCTGTGTATGACGTGTATGCGGTGCAGGTAGGCCAGGCCGTGCAGCGCCCCATGGATGATGGCGGCGATCTCCACCTCCAACAGCGACGGCTGGTGGGCTGCGGGGCAACAGGGAACATAGGGATCATAGGGACACATAGGGACACATAGGGACCATAGGGACCCCATAGAGACCCATAGTGACCCATAGAGACCCATAGTGACCCATAGAGACCCATAGGGACCCATAGTGAACCATAGAGACCCATAGAGACCCCATAGAGACCCATAGGGACCCATAGTGAACCATAGAGACCCACAGCAACCCATAGCGACCCATAGAGACCCATAGGGACCCATAGAGACCCACAGCAACCCATAGCGACCCATAGAGACCCATAGGGACCCATAGAGACCCATAGCGACCCATAGACATCCATAGAGACCCATAGGGACCCATAGTGAACCATAGAGACCCATAGAGACCCACAGGGAACCATAGAGACCCCATAGAGACCCATAGGGACCCATATAGACACATAGGGACCCATAGCAACCCATAGAGACACATAGGGACCCATAGTGACCCATAGGGACCCATAGAGACCCATAGAGACCCATAGCGACCCATAGACATCCATTCAGACCCATAGAGACCCCATAGAGACCCATAGTGACCCATAGAGACCCATAGGGACCCATAGCGACCCATAGACATCCATTCAGACCCATAGACATCCATAGAGAACCATAGAGACCCCATAGAGACCCATAGAGACCCCATAGAGACCCATAGAGACCCACAGGGACCCATAGAGACCCATAGAGACCCATAGAGACACATAGGAACCCATAGAGACCCATAGGGACACATAGAGACCCATAGGGACCCATAGCGACCCATAGACATCCATTCAGACCCATAGACAGCCATAGAGACCCATAGAGACCCCACAGAGACCCATAGCGACCCATAGTGACCCACAGAGACCCATAGCGACCCATAGAGACCCCATCATCGCCCTATAGCACCCCATAGCCACCCCACAGAGATCCCATCGCTGCCCCATAGCACCCCACAGCTGCCCCGTACCAACCCATAGCACCTCATAGCCCCCCCATAGCTCCACATAACCACCCCACAGCCACCCCATAGCTGCCCCATAACCACCCCATAGCACCCCATAGCTGCCCCATAGCCACCCTATACTACCCCATAGCCGCCCCATAGCTGCCCCATAACCACCCCATAGCTGCCCCATAGCATCCCATAGCCACCCTATACCACCCCATAGCACCCCATAGCCTCCCCATACCACCCTATAGAACGCCATAGCTGCCCCATATCCACCCCATAACCACCCCATAGCTGCCCCATAACCACCCCATAGCACCCCATAGCTGCCCCACAGCATCCCATAGCCACCCCATAGCACCCCATAGCTGCCCCATAGCACCCCATAGCCACCCTATACCACCCCATAGCACCCCATAGCTGCCCCATAGCACCCCATAGCTGCCCCATAGCACCCCATAGCCACCCTATACCACCCCATAGTACCCCATAGTCTCCCCATTCCACCCTACAGAACCCCATAGCTGCCCCATAACCACCCCTTAGCCGCCCCATAGCTGCCCCATAACCACCCCATAGCACCCCATAGCTGCCCCATAGCACCCCATAGCCACCCCATACCACCCCATAGCACCCCATAGCCTCCCCATACCACCCTATAGAACCCCATAGCCGCCCCATAACCACCCCATAGCACCCCATAGCTGCCCCATAGCACCCCATAGCCACCCTATACCACCCCATAGCACCCCATAGCTGCCCCATAGCCACCCTATACCACCCCATAGCACCCCATAGCCTCCCCATACCACCCTATAGAACCCCATAGCCGCCCCATAACCACCCCATAGCCGCCCCATACCACCCTATAGAACCCCATAGCTACCCCATAACCACCCCATAGCCACCCCATACCACCCTATAGAACCCCATAGCCACCCCATAACCGCCCCATACCACCCTATAGAACCCCATAGCCGCCCCATAACCACCCCATAGCCGCCCCATACCACCCTATAGAACCCCATAGCCGCCCCATAACCACCCCATAGCCTCCCCATACCACCCCATAGCACCCCATAGCCTCCCCATACCACCCCATAGCACCCCATAGCCTCCCCATACCACCCTATAGAACCCCATAGCTGCCCCATAGCACCCCATAGCCACCCTATACCACCCCATAGCACCACATAGCCTCCCCATACCACCCCATAGCACCCCATAGCCTCCCCATACCACCCCATAGCACCCCATAGCCACCCTATACCACCCCATAGCACCCCATAGCCACCCTATACCACCCCATAGCACCCCATAGCCACCCTATACCACCCCATAGCACCCCATAGCCACCCTATACCACCCCATAGCACCCCATAGCCACCCTATACCACCCTATACCACCCCATAGCACCCCATAGCCTCCCCATACCACCCTATAGAACCCCATATCCACCCCATAACCACCCCATAGCCGCCCCATACCACCCTATAGAACCCCATAGCTGCCCCATAACCACCCCATAGCCTCCCCATACCACCCTATAGAACCCCATAGCTGCCCCATAACCACCCCATAGCCGCCCCATACCACCCTATAGAACCCCATAGCTGCCCCATAACCACCCCATAGCTGCCCCACATCTCCCCCATCCCCCACTTACGCTGCAGCAGGTCGGCGGCCGACCCCACACAGAACTCCATGGCGATCTATGGGGAGATGGGGGGCTGCACAACCAACCTCTGCGCCACAGCCCTGCCCCATAACCACCCCATAGCCACCCCATATAACCCCATAGCCACGCATATAACCCCATAGCCCCCCATATAACCCCATAGCCACCCATAACCAACCCCATAGCCCCCCATAACCACCCCATAGCCCCCCATATAACCCCATATCCCGCCATAACCACCCCATATGACCCCATATCCCACCCCATGCCCCCCATAACCACCCCATATAATCCCATTTAACCCCATATGACCCCTTACCCCCCCATAACCACCCCATACCCCCCCATAACCACCCCATATGACCCCATATCCCCCCATATGACCCCATACCCCCCCATAACCACCCCATATGACCCCACATCCCCCCCATATGACCCCATAACCACCCCGTATCCCCCCATAACCACCCCATACCCCCCCATATCCACCCCATACCCCCTTTATGACCCCATATCCCCCCATAACCACCCCATATGACCCCATAACTATCCTATATCCCCTATAACCCCCATAACCACCCCATACCCCCCCATATCCCCCCATACCCCCCCATATCCCCCCATACCCTCCCATATCCCCCCATATAACCCCATATCCCCCCATAACCCCCCCATATGACCCCATATCCCACCCCATGCCCCCCTTATCCCCCCATAACCACCCCATATGATCCCATTTCACCCCATATGACCCCATACCCCCCCATAACCACCCCATATGACCCCATAACCACCCCGTATCCCCCCATATGACCCTATATCCCCCCCATATAACCCCATAACCACCCCATATGACCCCATATCCCCCCCATATCCCCCCATAACCACCCCATATGACCCCATATCCCCCCCATATGACCCCATAACCACCCCGTATCCCCCCATATGACCCCATACCCCCCCATATAACCCTATGGACCCCCGTACTCACCCAGACGCAGTGCCCCCTGAGGAAGGCCCCATACCCCCTATAGCCACCCCATATGACCCCACTTCACCCCATATGACCCCATAAGCACTCTGTCCCCCCATAACCACCCCATATGACCCCGTTCCCACCCCACATGACCCCATAACCACCCCATATCCCCCCATATCTGCCCCATAGCCAACCATATCCTCCCATAAGCATCCCATATCCCCCCATAACCCCCCCATATGAACCCATAACCCCCCCATATGACCCCATATCCCACCCCATGCCCCCCATATCCCCCCATAACCACCCCATATGATCCCATTTCACCCCATATGACCCCATACCCCCCCATGCCCCCCATATCCCCTCATAACCACCCCATATGATCCCATTTCACCCCATATGACCCCATACCCCCCCATAACCACCCCATATCCCCCCATAACCACCCCGTATGACCCTATATACCCCCCATATGACCCCATATGACCCCATATCCCCCCCATATAACCCCATAACCACCCCATATGACCCCATATCCACCCCATATAACCCCATAACCACCCCGTATCCCCCCATATGACCCCATATCCCCCCCATATAACCCCATAACCACCCCGTATCCCCCCATATGACCCCATACCCCCCCATATAACCCCATAACCACCCCGTATCCCCCCATATGACCCCATATCCCCCCCATATAACCCCATAACCACCCCATATGACCCCATATCCCCCCCATATGACCCCACAACCACCCCATATGACCCCATATCCCCCCCATATGACCCCATAACCACCCCGTATCCCCCCATATGACCCCATACCCCCCCATATAACCCCATAACCACCCCATATGACCCCATATCCCCCCCATATGACCCCATAACCACCCCGTATCCCCCCATATGACCCCATATCCCCCCCATATAACCCCATAACCACCCCATATGACCCCATATCCCCCCCATATAACCCCATAACCACCCCGTATCCCCCCATATGACCCCATATCCCCCCCATATAACCCCATAACCACCCCGTATCCCCCCATATGACCCCATATCCCCCCCATATAACCCCATAACCACCCCATATGACCCCATATCCCCCCCATATGACCCCACAACCACCCCATATGACCCCATATCCCCCCCATATGACCCCATAACCACCCCGTATCCCCCCATATGACCCCATACCCCCCCATATAACCCCATAACCACCCCATATGACCCCATATCCCCCCCATATGACCCCATAACCACCCCGTATCCCCCCATATGACCCCATATCCCCCCCATATGACCCCACAACCACCCCATATGACCCCATAACCCCCCCATGCCCCCCATATAACCCTATGGACCCCGTACTCACCCAGACGCAGTGCCCCTGAGGAAGGCCCCCCTCCCCCTGACGGTGTGGGGGTGTTTGAGTCGCTGCAGCAGCTGCACCTCCCTGACGATGTCCCGCCACTTCTAATAGGGGAGGGGGGGGAGATGGCACCACGTGACCCCAATGTGTCCCCACAACCCCCCCCATAACCCCATAACCCCCCATATCTCCCCCATAACCCCATAACCCCCCATATCTCCCCCCACCCCCCCCATAACCCCATAACCCCCCATATCTCCCCCCCATAACCCCATAACCCCCCATATCACCCCCCATAACCCCCCATATCCCCCCCATAACCCCCCATATCTCCCCCCAAACCCCCCATAACCCCATAACCCCCCATACTCCCCCCATAACCCCATAACCCCCCAATCCCCCCCATAACCCCATAACCCCATAACCCCCCAATCCCCCCATAACCCCATAACCCCCCATACTCCCCCCATAACCCCATAACCCCCCATATCTCCCCCCATAACCCCATAACCCCCCAATCTCCCCCAACCCCCCCATAACCCCATAACCCCACATATCTCCCCCCAATCCCCCCCATAACCCCATAACCCCCCACATCTCCCCCCATAACCCATAACCCCCCATATCTCCCCCCAATCCCCCCATAACCCCATAACCCCCATATCCCCCCATAACCCCATAACCCCCCAATCCCCCCCATAACCCCATAACCCCATAACCCCCCAATCCCCCCCATAACCCCATAACCCCCCATATCTCCCCCCATAACCCCATAACCCCCCATATCTCCCCCCATAACCCCATAACCCCCCATATCTCCCCCAACCCCCCATAACCCATAACCCCACATATCTCCCCCCAATCCCCCCCATAACCCCATAACCCCCCATCCCCCCATAACCCCATAACCCCCCGTATCTCCCCCCCATAACCCCATATAACCCCATATATCCCCCCATAACCCCATAACCCCCCATATCTCCCCCCAAACCCCCCATAACCCCCCATATCTCCCCCCATAACCCCATAACCCCCCATATCTCCCCCAATCCCCCCATAACCCCATAACCCCCCATATCTCCCCCCATAACCCCATAACCCCCCATATCTCCCCCAATCCCCCCCATAACCCCATAACCCCCCATATCTCCCCCCATAACCCCATAACCCCCCATATCTCCCCCAATCCCCCCCATAACCCATAACCCCCCATATCTCCCCCCATAACCCCATAACCCCCCATATCTCCCCCCATAACACCATAACCCCCCATATCTCCCCCCAATCCCCCCCATAACCCCATAACCCCCCATATCTCCCCCCAACCACCCCCATAACCCCCCATATCTCCCCCCATAACCCCATAAACCCCCATATCACCCCCCAATCCCCCCCATAACCCCATATCCCCCCCCATATCTCCCCCAATCCCCCCCATAACCCCATAACCCCCCATATCTCCCCCCAATCCCCCCCATAACCCCATAACCCCCCATATCTCCCCCCATAACCCCATAACCCCCATATCTCCCCCCATAACCCCCCATATCTCCCCCCATAACCCATAACCCCCCCCAATCCCCCCCATAACCCCCCATATCTCCCCCCCATAACCCCATAACCCTCCATATCTCCCCCCAACCCCCCCATAACCCCCATATCTCCCCCCAATCCCCCCATAACCCCATAACCCCCCATATCTCCCCCCAATCCCCCCCATAACCCCCCAAATCTCCCCCATAACCCCCCATATCCCCCCCATAACCCCATAACCCTCCATATCTCCCCCCCAATCCCCCCCATAACCCCCCATATCTCCCCCACCCCCCCTATCCCCCCCATAACCCCACTATATCCTCCCCATATCCCCCTATAACTTCCCCATATCCCTCTATATCCCCCATATCCCCTCCATAACCCCTATATCCCCATATCCCCCCCAATTTCCCCCCATATCCCCCATATCCCCCTATATCCGCCCCATAACCCCCATATCCCCCCATATCCCCCATATCCCCCTATATCCCCCCATATACCCCTTATATCCCCCATATACCCCCTATATCCCCCCATATTCCCCCTATATCCTTCATATCCCCCATATCCCCTATATCCTCCATATCCCCCCCTATATCCCCCATATCCCCTCTATATCCTCCATATCTCCCCATACCCCCGTATATCCCCCATATCCCCCCCATATCCCCCCTATATCCCCCATTTCCCTCCTATATCTGCCCCATATCCCCCCTATATCCCACCTATCCCCCCCATACCCCCATATATCCCCTATATCCCCCCTATATCCCCTATATTCCCCCCCCAAATCCCACCTCGTTGCTGTGCTTCCCCCCGTAGAACATCTTCTTGACGGCCACCACCTCATTGGTGCGCGTGTCACGGGCCTGAGAACACGGGAAAACACGCGTGTGACATGGGAAGAACATGTATGTGACATAGGAAGGACACGTGACATGGGAAGGACACGTGTGTGACACACAACACGTATGATGACACACAACACGTATGATGACACACGTGTATGATGACACATGATCACTCATAGACATAACATACGACATGTATGATGACACAAAACACATATGATGACACACAACACGTATGACGACACACACATATGATGACTCATAGGCATAACACATGACATGTATGACGCCACAAAACACGTATGACGACACAAAACACGTATGATGAGATGCAACACATGACACGTGTATGATAATATGTGTTTAACATGTACAAATAATGATATACGTGCATGATAACACGTATATAATGACATATACATATAACAACATACAACACGTATGACCACACAGCATGTATAATGACAACCAACATGTATGATTACACACACGTATAACAACAACATGTATGATGACATGCAACACATATGACACACAACACATATGACACACAATATGTATGACACCACACAACACACATGACACCACACAACACGTATGACGCCACACAACATGTATGACAACACACAACACATATGACGCCACACAACACATATGATTACACACATGTATAACAACACGTATGACAACACAACACTTATGACGCCACACAACACGTATGACACATGTATGACACCACACAACACGTATGATGACACACAACACGTATGACGATGCCCAACATATGTAATGCCACACACATATGATGACTCATAGGCATCACACACAACATGCATGACAACACACAACACATATGACAACACACAACACATATGACGACACACAACACGTATGACGACACACATGATGACACACATGTATGATGACCCATAGGCATAACACACGACACGTATGACAGAACACGTACGACAACACACAACACATATGACAACATACAACACATATGATGACAGATAACACATATGACAACACAACACGTATGACGCCACACAACACGTATGACGCCACACAACACGTATGACGCCACACAACACGTATGACGCCACACAACACGTATGACAACACACAACACATATGACGCCACACAACACATATGATTACACACATGTATAACAACAACACGTATGACACTACACAACACGTATGACACATGTATGACACCACACAACACGTATGATGACACACAACACGTATGACGATGCCCAACATATATAATGCCACACACATATGATGACTCATAGGCATCACACACAACATGTATGACATCACACAACACATATGACGACACACAACACATATGACGACACACAACACGTATGACGACACACATGATGACACACATGTATGATGACCCATAGGCATAACACACGACACGTATGACAGAACACGTATGACAACACACAACACATATGACAACATACAACACATATGATGACAGATAACACGTATGACAACACAACACGTATGATGCCACACAACACATGACGCTACACAACACGTATGACGCCACACAGCACATATGATTACACACATGTGTAACAACAACACATATGACAACACACAACACGTATGACGCCACACAACAGGTATGATGACACACAGCACGTATGACGCCACACAACACGTATGATGCCATGCAACACATATGATTACACACATGTATAACAACACGTATGATGACACACAACACATATGACGCCACACAACACGTATGACAACACACAACACATATGATTACACACATGTATAACAACATGTATGATGACACACAACACATATGATGCCACACAACACGTATGACAACACACAACACATATGATTACACACATGTATAACAACACGTATGATGACACACAACACGTATGATGCCACACAACACGTATGACAACACACAACACGTATGATTACACACATGTATAACAACACGTATGATGACACACAACACATATGATGCCACACAACACATATGACAACACACAACACGTATGATTACACACATGTATAACAACACGTATGATGACACACAACACATATGATAACACACAACACGTATGACGCCACACAACACGTATGACACCATGCAACACATATGATTACACACATGTATAACAACAACATGTATGACGCCACACAACACGTATGACGCCACACAACACGTATGACGCCACGCAACACATATGATTACACACATGTATAACAACACGTATGACAACACAACATGTATGACGCCACACAACACGTATGATGACACACAACACGTATGACGCCATGCAACACATATGATTACACACATGTATAACAACAACACGTATGGCAACACACAACACGTATGACGCCACACAACACGTATGACGCCACACAACACGTATGACGCCACACAACACATATGATTACACACATGTATAACAACACGTATGACAACACAACATGTATGACGCCACACAACACGTATGATGACACACAACACATATGACGCCATGCAACACATATGATTACACACATGTGATTACACGTATGACGCCACACAACACGTATGACACCATGCAATGCATATGACTACACACATGTATAACAACAACACGTATGACGCCACACAACACGTATGACGCCACGCCACACGTATGACGCCACACAACACGTATGACGCCACACAACACGTATGACGCCACACAACACGTATGACGCCACACAACACGTATGACGCCACACAACACATATGATTACACACATGTATAACAACACGTATGACAACACAACATGTATGACGCCACACAACACGTATGATGACACACAACACATATGACGCCATGCAACACATATGATTACACACATGTGATTACACGTATGACGCCACACAACACGTATGACACCATGCAATGCATATGACTACACACATGTATAACAACAACACGTATGACGCCACACAACACGTATGACGCCACGCCACACGTATGACGCCACACAACACGTATGACGCCACACAACACGTATGACGCCACACAACACGTATGACGCCACACAACACGTATGATGCCACACAACATGTATGGCGCCATGCAACACATATGATCACACACATGTATAACAACAACAGGTATGATGACACACAACACACATGACGACACACAACACGTATGACACCATGCAACACATATGATTACACACATGTATAACAACAACACGTATGACGCCACACAACACGTATGACGACACACAACACGTATGACGCCACACAACACGTATGACGCCACACAACACGTATGACGACACACAACACGTATGACGCCACACAACACGTATGACACCACACAACACATATGACACCACACAATACATATGACGACACACAATATGTATGACGCCACACAACACGTATGACACCATGCAACACATATGATTACACATATGATTACACACATGTATAACAACAACACGTATGACGCCACACAACACGTATGACAACACACAACACGTATGACGCCACACAACACGTATGATGACACACAACACGCATGACGCCACGCCACACGTATGTTGCCAGGCGTGTTGTGACGTGACTCACCCTGTAGACGGCCCCAAAGCTGCCCCTTCCCACCTCCCGCAGGTCCTGGAAGCGCCGCGTCGGGTCCTCAGTGCTGAACACACCCGGGTCCTGGGGGGCCGCATCGCCCCAATACGGCCCTGACCCACACATGGACCCATAGGCACCCCATACAGAACCCATAGAGACCCATAGAGACCCCATAGAGACCCATAGCCACCCCATAGATACCCCATAGCAGCCCCACAACTGCCCTGACCCACATATGGACCCATAGACACCCCATACAGAACCCATAGAGACCCATAGAGACCCCATAGAGACCCATAGCCACCCCATAGAGACCCCATAGCAGCCCCACAACTGCCCTGACCCACACATGGACACATAGACACCCCATAAAGACCCCATAGACACCCCATAGACACCCCATAAAGACCCCATAGACACCCCATAGATACCCCATAAAGACCCCATAGACACCCCATAGCGGCCCTGACCCACATATGGACCCATAGACACCCCATAGTGGCCCCAATACGGCCCTGACCCACACATGGACCCATAGGCACCCCATAAAGAACCCATAGAGACCCATAGAGACCCCATAGAGACCCATAGCCACCCCATAGATACCCCATAGCAGCCCCACAACTGCCCTGACCCACACATGGACACATAGACACCCCATAAAGACCCCATAGACACCCCATAGACACCCCATAAAGACCCCATAGACACCCCATAGATACCCCATAAAGACCCCATAGACACCCCATAGCGGCCCTGACCCACATATGGACCCATAGACACCCCATAGTGGCCCCAATACGGCCCTGACCCACACATGGACCCATAGAGACCCCATAAAGACCCCATAGACACCCCATAGCGGCCCTGCCCCACACATGGACCCATAGAGACCCCATAAAGACCCCATAGACACCCCATAGTGGCCCCACTACTGCCCTGCCCCACATATGGACCCATAGAGACCCCATAAAGAACCCATAGACACCCCATAAAGACCCCATAGACACCCCATAAAGACCCCATAGACACCCCATAGATACCCCATAAAGACCCCATAGACACCCCATAGCGGCCCTGACCCACACATGGACCCATAGAGACCCCATAAAGACCCCATAGACACGCCATAGTGTCCCCAATACGGCCCTGACCCACATATGGACCCATAGAGAACCCATAGAGACCCCATAGACACCCCATAGCGGCCCCACTACTGCCCTGACCCACATATGGACCCATAGACACCCCATAAAGATCCCATAGACACCCCATAGCGGCCCCACAACTGCCCTGCCCCACATATGGACCCATAGAGAACCCATAGAGGTTCCATAGCAGCCCCATAACTGCCCTGCCCCACACATGGACCCATAGACACCCCATAACTGCCCTGCCCCACACATGGACCCACAGAGACCCCATAAAGACCCCATAGACACCCCATAGCGGCCCCACTACTGCCCTGACCAACATATGGACCCATAGAGACCCCATAACTGCCCTGCCCCACATATGGACCCATAGACACCCCATAAAGACCCCATAGACACCCCATAGAGACCCCATAGCGGCCCCACAACTGCCCTGCCCCACATATAGACCCATAGAGACCCCATAGTGGCCCCACTACTGTCCTGCCCCACACATGGACCCATAGACACCCCATAACGGCCCTGCCCCACACATGGACCCATAGAGACCCCATAAAGACCCCATAGACACCCCATAGCAGCCCCACTACTGCCCTGCCCCACACATGGACCCATAGGCACCCCATAAAGACCCCATAGACACCCCATAGTGGCCCAATACGGCCCTGACCCACACATGGACCCATAGAGACCCCATAGCGGCCCTGCCCCACATATGGACCCATAGACACCCCATAAAGAACCCATAGACACCCCATAGTGGCCCCAATACAGCCCTGACCCACACATGGACCCATAGAGACCCCATAAAGACCCCATAGATACCCCATAGATACGCCATAGTGGCCCCACTACTGCCCTGCCCCACATATGGACCCATAGAGACCCCATAGATACCCCATAGTAGCCCCACTACTGCCCTGCCCCACATATAGACCCATAGAGACCCGATAAAGACCCCATAGACACCCCATAGCGGCCCCACAACTGCCCTGCCCCACATATGGACCCATAGAGAACCCCATAGAGGTTCCATAGCAGCCCCACAACTGCCCTGCCCCACATATAGACCCAAAGAGACCCCATAACTACCCTGCCCAACATATGGACCCATAGAGACCCCATAAAGACCCCATAGACACCCCATAGATACCCCATAGCAGCCCCACAACTGCCCTGCCCCACATATGGACACATAGACGCCCCATAGACATCCCATAGACACCCCATAGAGGCCCATAGCGGCCCCATAGAGACCCATAGAGACCCCATAGCGGCCCCATAGAGACCCATAGAGACCCCATAGCGGCCCCATAGAGACCCATAGAGACCCACAGAGACCCCATAGCGGCCCCATAGAGCCCCATAGACACTCCATAACGGCCCCATAGAGACCCATAGCGGCCCCATAGAGGCCCCATAGAGCCCCATAGCGTCCTACCTTCCCATCCCCCCCAGCCCCATAACCTCCCCCCCCTCCCTCCCGGTGACCCCGCCCCCTCGTTAAGCCCCGCCCCCTCGTTAAGCCCCGCCCCCCGCTCTCGGTTCCCCACCGGTTCCCGCTCCGCCGCCGCCGCCGCCGCCGCCCTCTACAAAATGGCGCCCAGGCTGAGGCGGGCCGGAAGTTCCCGTCCCGCCTCGAGTTGTGCGCATGCGCCGTACTCCCGGATACGCCCCCTTTGTGGGCGGGGATTGAATCTCATTGGCTGCAGCTGACGACGTCAAAAGGGAGCGCGACGTGATTGGTCAAACGCGACTGGTGGGCGGAGCTGAAGGGGGATGAGCCGTGAGAGGATCCGAGCGCTGATTGGCTAATGGGAGTAAAAGTGGGCGGGTCTGAAAGCTGATTGGTTAGGAGGGGGGGTGAGGCGCGCATGAGCGGGAAGAGAGGGAGACAAGATGGCGGCCGTCTCCTGAGGGTGAGCAATGGCGGATGGGGGGGGAGAAAAAAGGGGCTGGGGGGGGGGTCCATAGGGGGATATAGGGGAGGGGGGGGGTGTTGATATGGGGTCTATATGGGGTTAATATGGGGTGGGCGTTTAATATGGGAGGGGGCCTTTAATATGGGGAGGGGGCCTTTAGGCCTCGCTGTGTGGGGGGGTCGTTTAATGGCGGCTCATCCATCCCATAAGGCCTCGCATATGGACCCATAGCGGCCCCATAGACACCCCATAGACACCCCATATAGGCCCTGCCCCACACACGGACCCATAGACACCCCATAGCAGCCCCATAGATACCCCATAGCAAACCCATATAGGCCCATAGATACCCCATAGCAGCCCCATAGATACCCCATAGCAGCCCCATAGACACCCCATAGCAACCCCATATAGGCCCCATAGATACCCCAAAACTGCCCTGCCCCACACATGGACCCATAGACACCCCATAGCAAGCCCATATAGGCCCCATAGATACCCCATTGCAGCCCCATAGACACCCCATAGAGACCCCAAAAACCACCCTGCCCCACACATGCCCCATAGACACCCCATAGACACCCCAAAACTGCCCTGCCCCACACACGGCCCCATAGACACCCCATAGATACCCCATAGTGACCCCATAGATACCCCATAGCAGCCCCATAGATACCCCATAGCGGCCCCATATAGGCCCATAGATACCCCATAGCAGCTCCATAGACACCCCATAGACACCCCAAAACCGCCCTGCCCCACACACGGACCCATAGACTCCCCATAGCAGCCCCATAGATACCCCATAGCAGCCCCATAGACACCCCATAGCAACCCCATAGAAACCCCATAGATACCCCATTGCGACCCCATAGACACCCCATAGCAGCCCCATAGACACCCCAAAACCGCCCTGCCCCACACATGCCCATAGACACCCCATAGCAGCCCCAAAACCGCCCTGCCCCACACCTGGCCCCATAGATCCCCCATAGCATGGGGTCCCACAACCCCATTAACTCCCTATGGGGTCCCACAACCCCATTAACTCCCTATGGGGTCCCCCCCCATTATCTCCCTATGGCGTCCCCCCCAATATATTCCCTCTATAGGACCCCCCCCCCAATATACTGCTCCTATAGGACCCCCCCTCAATATATTCCCTCTTTAGGACCCCCCCCAATATATTGCCTTTATAGGACCCCCCCCAATACATTCTCTTTATAGGACCCCCCCCAATATCTTCCCCCTATAGGACCCCCCCCTCAATATATTGCCCCTATAGGACCCCCCCCCAATATACTCCTCCTATAGGACCCCCCCCCTCAATATATTCCCTCTTTAGGACCCCCCCCCTAATATCTTCCCTCTATAAGACCCCCCCCCAATATATTCTCCCTATAGGACCCCCCCCCCTCAATATATTGCCCTATAGGGCCCCCCCCCATACATTCCCTTTATAGGACCCCCCCCCTATATATTCCCTCTTTAAACCCCCCCCCCATATATTCCCTCTTTAAAGCCCCCCCAATTCATTCCCTTTATAGGACCCCCCTTATATACTCTCTATAGGACCCCCCCCATATGTTCCCTCTTTAAGACCCCCCCTCTAATATACTCTTTCTTTGCCCCCCCCCCAATTAGGACCCCCCCCCCCCATCCAAGATGGCGGTGCTGCCCTCAGACGACCCCCCCCCATCTCTTTGCCCCCCCCGGACCCCCCAATGGAATCCAGCCCCCCCCCATTCCAGACCCCCAACAACCCCCCCCCCCTTGTGAGACCCCCCCAGCTCAACCATTGCCCCCCCCCAGACCCCCCCCATCCACCATAATGGGGTCTTAGCCCCCCAACCCCAGCCCCCCCAATATCACCTCTTTAGGGACCCCCCCCCCAATATATTCCCCCTATAGGACCCCCCCCAATATACTGCTCCTATAGGACCA
>NW_027315638.1:0-73998 GCF_039878825.1 Excalfactoria chinensis
TGTTTCCAGAATTCCTATTTTCCTCTACAAAACCAGGATATTCCCACCCGAAATTTCCATTTCTGTCACCATTTAGAATTGATTCACAGAAATATCAAAACTTACCCCACAAATTACAAGGTCCGTCTTAAGTATCACTCTTTATCTTGGCAAAATTATGATTTTCTTTCCAAAATAATGCTTTTCACCCTAACAATAGCATTTTATTCCCCAAAATGCTGGTCTTCATCCCTGAAAGAAGACGTTTTCTCTACAAAATGATGCTTTCTAGCGGAATATTGCACCTTGTTTCCAGAATACCCGTTTTCCTCTACAGAATTCAGACATCTCCACGCGAAATATCAATTTCCGTCAAAATTTGGAAAATTTTCACGCGAATATGGATACTTACCCCAGAAATAAGAAGCTCTCTCATAAGTATCGTTTTTTCTCTTTGCAAAAATATTATTATTTTTACAAAAAATATATATTCAAAACTTGGATACAGCATGTCATTCCAGAAATACTAGATTTCATTCCCTAATGAAGACACTCCTCATAAAATCTTCTTTTTTCTTACAAAAAAGCTATCATTTCTTCTCATTACAAAACAATTTTCTAACTCAGTTTATATTCTACTTTCATTCCTTTCTTATAAAGTCTCGTTTTCCTCTTAATATTTCCTTCATCGTTCTGTTGCATAATTTTAACTCGACAACCTATATGCTTCTCACTCAAAAGAAAGGTACCGGCCGAAGTCTGCTTGCAGCAGAGACGCTCGAATCACGGAGCTCGGTTGTTGCCGCTTCTCCGAGAAAAGAGCGGTCGCGGCCAAATCGGTAGCCGATAAAGAGCGACTTCGGCCGGCTGCTTTCTTCCGAGGCGGGGGGGTTCCTCACGGCAGCCCGGAAAGGAACACTTTGTCTTCAGCTTCCTTTCTCGCTGAAAGCACAACTCCTAGCACTGTTCCAAGCGGTTATTCTTCCGTTTGGACAGATTTCGTTTCTTTCCTCTTTTTCCATTGCTACACAACTAGTTTCTCAGTCGAAGTGGAAAGAAACGAGTTCTTCTTACTTATCTGACGGGCGTGCTCAATAGAGCTGGGAGTTGCTCATTCGGAGAGAACACGACTTGATGTTCAATTCGCTCTATTCTAGGCTGCGGGGATACGCTTCTCCCTCGAGAGAGGTGCCGGCCGAAGTCGCACTACTCGGCTGCAGCAGAGACGCTCGAATCACGGAGCTCGGTTGTTGCCGCTTCTCCGAGAAAAGAGCGGTCGCGGCCAAATCGGTAGCCGATAAAGAGCGACTTCGGCCGGCTGCTTTCTTCCGAGGCGGGGGGGTTCCTTACGGCAGCCCGGAAAGGAACACTTTGTCCTCAGCTTCCTTTCTCGCTGAAAGCACAACTCCTAGCACTGTTCCAAGCGGTTATTCTTCCGTTTGGACAGATTTCGTTTCTTTCCTCTTTTTCCATTGCTACACAACTAGTTTCTCAGTCGAAGTGGAAAGAAACGAGTTCTTCTTACTTATCTGACGGGCGTGCTCAATAGAGCTGGGAGTTGCTCATTCGGAGAGAACACGACTTGATGTTCAATTCGCTCTATTCTAGGCTGCGGGGATACGCTTCTCCCTCGAGAGAGGTGCCGGCCGAAGTCGCACTACTCGGCTGCAGCAGAGACGCTCGAATCACGGACCTCGGTTGTTGCCGCTTCTCCGAGAAAAGAGCGGTCGCGGCCAAATCGGTAGCCGATAAAGAGCGACTTCGGCCGGCTGCTATCTCCCGCGGCGGCGGTGTTCCTCACTTTCGCATTTTCACGCGAATATGGATACTTACCCCAGAAATAAGAAGTTCTCTCATAAGCATCGTTCTTTCTCTTTGCAAAAATATTACTATTTTTACAAAAAATTATTTTTAATACATGAATAAAGCATGTCATGAAAATTTTCAAAATTTTCTCCGATGGAAAGCATCATTTTCTAGAGAAAATGTCTTCTTTTGGGGATGAAATCCAGAATTTGGGGGTGAAAATGCTGTCTTGAGTGATGAAATGCATTACTTTGGAAAGAGAATAGTATTCTTGAAAAGATAAAGAATGATTCTTAAGAGAGAACTTCTAATCTCCGCGATAAGTATTGATATTAATGTGAAAATGTTTTAATTTTAACAGAAACTGCTAATTAGTTTAGAAATGTCCTTAATTTCTAGAGTAAAACAGGTATTCCGGAAATAGTATGACATACTCTGATAGAAAACAAGATTTTATAGGGAAAGTGTCTTCATGAGGGGATAAAATCCAGTATTTTTGGGATGACATGCTATATCCAAGTATTAAAAATATTTTTTTTGTAAAAATAATAATATTTTTGCAAAGAGAAAGAACGATACTTATGAGAGAACTTCTTATTTCTGGGGTAAGTATTGTTATTCTGGTGAAAAATTGCCTAAATGTTGTCAGAAATTGATATTTCGGGTGGAAATCTCCTTGATTTGTAGAGGAAAGTAGGTATTCTGGAAGCAATGCTTGATAACTGAGCTAGAAAGCTTCATTTTGTAGAGAAAATGTCATCTTTTGGGGATAAAACCCAGCAGTTTGGGGAAGAAATGATGTTTTTAAGGTTGAGAAGCATTATTTTTGAAAGAAAATCCTACTTTTGCGAAGATAAAGAGTGATACTTAAGAAAGAACTTCTGATTTCTGGGGTCACTATTGATAGTCTTGTGAAAATTTTCCAAATTTTCACAGAGACTGATATTTAGGGTGGAAATGTCCTTAATTTGTAAAGGAAAAGAAGTATTCTGGCAACAGTGTGTCATATCTTCTCTATGATGCAAGCGTATTCTAGAATGCAAGCATGTTCTAGAATGCAAGACTCCACCCTGATGCAACCCTGTTCTACAATGCAAGACTGTACCTTGATGCAACCCTGTTCTAGAATGCAAGCGTGTTCTAGAATGCAAGAGTTCTCTATGATGCAACCCTGTTCTAGAATGCAAGATTTCTCTATGATGCAAGCGTGTTCTAGAATGCAACTCTGTTCTAGATTGCAAGACTTCTCTATGATGCGTGTTCTAGAATGCAGGCATGTTCTAGAATGCAAGACTTCTCTATGATGCAACCCTGTTCTCGAATGCAAGCATGTTCTAGAATGCAAGACTCCACCCTGATGCAACCCTGTTCTAGAATGCAAGCGTGTTCTAGAATGCAACAGTTCTCTATGATGCAACCCTGTTCTAGAATGCAAGATTTCTCTATGATGCAAGCGTGTTCTAGAATGCAACCCTGTTCTAGATTGCAAGACTTCTCTATGATGCGTGTTCTAGAATGCAAGCATGTTCAAGAATGCAAGACTTCTCTATGATGCAACCCTGTTCTTGAATGCAAGCATGTTCTAGAATGCAAGACTCCACCCTGATGCAACCCTGTTCTAGAATGCAAGACTTCTCTATGATGCAACCCTGTTCTAGACTGCAAGACTTTTCTATGGTGCAAGCGTGTTCTAGAATGCAACAAGTTCGAGAATGCAAGACTGCATCCTGATGCAACCCTGTTCTAGAATGCAAGACTTCTCTATGATGCAACCCTGTTCTGGAATGCATGAATGTTCTAGAATGCAAGACTTCTCTATGATGCAGTCGTGTTCTAGAATGCAAGCATGTTCTAGAATGCAAGACTTCTCTATGATGCAACCCTGTTCTAGAATGCAAGCCTGCATTATGATTGAAGGCAGTTCTAGAATTCAAGCCTGCACTATGATGCAACCCTGTTCTAGAATCCAAGACTTCTCTATGCTGCAAGCGTGCTCTAGAATGCAAGCAAGTTCTTGAATGCAAGACTGCACCCTGATGCAAACCTGTTCTAGAATGCAAGACTTCTCTATGATGCAAGCAAGTTCTAGAATGCAAGAATGTTCTAGAATGCAAGACTTCTCTATGATGCAAGCGTGTTCTAGAATGCAAGCATGTTCTAGAATGCAAGACTGCACCCTGATGCAACCCTGTTCTAGAATGCAAGATTTCTCTATGATGCAAGCGTGTTCTAGAATGCAACCCTGTTCTAGATTGCAAGACTTCTCTATGATGCGTGTTCTAGAATGCAGGCATGTTCTAGAATGCAAGACTTCTCTATGATGCAACCCTGTTCTAGAATGCAAGCATGTTCTAGAATGCAAGACTCCACCCTGATGCAACCCTGTTCTAGAATGCAAGCCTGCATTATGATTGAAGGCAGTTCTAGAATTCAAGCCTGCACTATGATGCAACCCTGTTCTAGAATCCAAGACTTCTCTATGCTGCAAGCGTGTTCTAGAATGCAACAAGTTCTAGAATGCAAGACTGCATCCTGATGCAACCCTGTTCTAGAACGCAAGACTTCTCTATGATGCAAGCATGTTCTAGATTGCAAGACTGCTCTATGATCCAAGACTGTTTCTAGAAAGCAAGACTGTACCTTGTTGCAACCCTGTTCTAGAATGCAAGCCTGCACTATGATTCAAAGTAGTCCTAGAATTCAAGCCTGCAATATGATGCAAACATGTTCTAGAATACTAGACTTCTCTATGATGCAACCCTGTTCTAGAATGCAACCATGTTCTAAAATGCAAGACTTCTCTATGATGCATGCGTGTTCTAGAATGCAAGCATGTTCTAGAATGCAAGACTGCATAATGATGCAACCGTGTTCTAGAATGCAAGACTTCTCTCTGATGCAAGCGTGTCCTAGAATGCAAGCCTGCATTATGATTCAACGCAGTTCTAGAATGCAAAACTGCACTATGATGCAAACATGTTCTAGAGTGCAAGACTGCACCCTGATGCAGCCCAGTTCTAGAATACAAGACTTCTCTATGATGCAAGCGTGTTCTAGAATGAAAGCATGTTCTAGAATGCAAGACTGCACTATGATGCAACCCTGTTCTAGAATGCAAGACTGTACCTTGATGCATCCCTGTTCTAGAATACAAGCCTGCATTATGATTCAAGGCAGTTCTAGAATGCAAGACTGCACCCTGATGCAACCCTGTTCTAGAATGCAAGACTTCTCTATGATGCAACCCTGTTCTAGAATGCAAGCATGTTCTAGAATGCAAAACTTCTCTATGATGCAAGCGTGTTCTAGAATGCAAGCATGTTCTAGAATGCAAGACTGCACCCTGATGCAACCGTGTTCTAGAATTTAAGACAGCACCTTGATGCATCCCTGTTCTAGAATACAAGCCTGCATTATGATTCAAGGCAGTTCTAGAATGCAAGACTGCACCCTGACACAACCCTGTTCTAGAATGCAAGACTTCTCTATGATGCAACCCTGTTCTAGAATGCAAGCATGTTCTAGAATGCAAGACTGCACCCTGATGCAACCCTGTTCTAGAATGCAAGACTTCTCTATGATGCAACCCTGTTCTGGAATGCAAGCATGTTCTAGAATGCAAGACTGCACCCTGATGCAACACTGTTCTAGAATGCAAGACTTCTCTATGATGCAAGCATGTTCTAGAATGCAAGACTGCACTATGATGCAAGACTGTTTCTAGAATGCAAGACTGTACCTTGTTGCAAACCTGTTCTAGAATGCAAGCCTGCACTATGATTCAAAGTAGTCAACCTTGCATTGTACTTTTCTAGATCAAGCTTCCATCATAGAGAAGTCTTGCATTCTAGAAAGTGTTTGCATCATATTGCAGGCTTGAATTCTAGGACTACTTTGAATCATAGTGCAGGCTTGTATTCTATAACAGGGTTGCAACAAGGTACAGTCTTGCATTCTAGAAACAGTCTTGCATCAGGGTGCAGTCTTGCATTCTAGAACATGCTTGCATTCTATAACATGCTTGCATCATAGAGAAGTCTTGCATTCTAGAACAGGGTTGCATCAGGGTGCAGTCTTGCATTCTAGAACTTGCTTGCATTCTAGAACACACTTGCAGCATAGAGAAGTCTTGCATTCTAGAACAAGGTTGTATCATGGAGAAGTCTTGCATTCTAGAACAGGGTTGCGTCAGGGTACAGTCTTGCATTCTAGAACATGCTTGCATTCTAGGACACGCTTGCATAATAGTGAAGTCTTGCATTCTAGAACATGCTTGCATTCTAGAACACGCTTGCATCATAGAGAAGTATTGCATCATAGTGCAGGCTTGCATTCTAGAACTGCGTTGAATCATAATGCACTCTTGCATTCTAGGACACGCTTGCATCATAGAGAAGTCTTGAATTCTAGAAAGGGGTTGATTCAGGGTGCAGTCTTGCGTTCTAGATCTTGCTTGCATCATAGAACACGCTTGCAGCATAGAGAAGTATTGCATTCTGGAGCAGGGTTACATCATAGTGCAGGCTTGAATTCTAGAACTGCCTTCAATCATAATGCAGGCTTGCATTCTAGAACAGGGTTGCATCATAGAGAAGTCTTGCATTCTAGAACAGGGTTGCATCAGGGTGCAGTCTTGCATTCAAGAACTTCCTTGCATTCTAGAACACGCTTGCAGCATAGAGAAGTCTTGCATTCTAGAACAGGGTTGCATCATAGTGCAGGCTTGAATTCTAGAACTGCCTTCAATCATAATGCAGGCTTGCATTCTAGAACAGGGTTGCATCAGGGTGCAGTCTTGCATTCTAGAACTTGCTTGCATTCTAGAACAGGGTTGCAACATAGTGAAGTCTTGCATTCTAGAACATTCTTGCATTCCAGAACAGTGTTGCATCATAGAGAAGTCTTGCATTCTAGAACAGGGTTGCATCAGGTTGCAGTCTTGCATACTAGAACATGCTTGCATTCTAGAACACGCTTGCATCATAGAGAAGGCTTGCATTCTAGAACATGTTTGCATCTGGGTGCAGTCTTGCATACTAGAACATGCTTGCATTCTAGAACACGCATGCATCATAAAGAAGTCTAGCATTCTAGAACATGCTTACATTCTAGAACATGCTTGCATCATAGAGAAGTCTTGCATTCTAGAACATGCTTGCATTCCAGAACAGGGTTGCATCATAGAGAAGTCTTGCATTCTAGAACACGGTTGCATCAGGGTGCAGTCTTGCATTCTAAAACATGCTTGCATTCTAGAACACGCATGCATCATAGAGAAGTCTTGCATTTTAGAACATGGTTGCATTCTAGAACACGCATGCATCATAGAGAAGTCTAGCATTCTAGAACATGCTTACATTCTAGAACACGCTTGCATCATAGAGAAGTCTTGCATTCTAGAACATGCTTGCATTCTAGAACACGCTTGCATCATAGAGAAGGCTTGCATTCTAGAACATGTTTGCATCAGGGTGCAGTCTTGTGTTCTAGAACTTGCTTGCATCATAAAACACGCTTGCATCATAGAGAAGTCTTGCATTCTAGAACAGGGTTGCATCAGGGTGCAGTCTTGCATTCTAGAACTCCCTTGAATCATAATGCAGCCTTGAATTCTAGAACACGGTTGCATCAGTGTGCTGTCTTGCAATCTAGAACATGCTTGCATTCTAGAACACGCTTGCATCATAGAGAAGCCTTGCATTCTAGAAAATGCTTGCATTCTAGAACACGCTTGCATCATAGTGAAGTCTTGCATTCTAGAACATGCTTGCATTCTAGAACGCTTTCATCATAGAGAAGTAGATAAGAGGTCCTTCTATCTACAGAATGCTGCTTTTTAGTATGATATGACACACTGTTGCCAGAATACTTCTTTTCCTTTACAAATCAAGGACATTTCCACCCTAAATATCAGTCTCTGTCAAAATTTGGAAAATTTTCACAAGACTATCAATAGTGACCCCAGAAATCAGAAGTTCTTTCTTAAGTATCACTCTTTATCTTCGCAAAAGTAGGATTTTCTTTCAAAAATAATGCTTCTCAACCTTAAAAACATCATTTCCTCCCCAAAGTGCTGGGTTTTATCCCCAAAAGATGACATTTTCTCTACAAAATGAAGCTTTCTAGCTCAGTTATCAAGCATTGCTTCCAGAATACCTGCTTTCCTCTACAAAACAAGGAGATTTCCACCCGAAATATCAATTTCTGACAACATTTAGGCAATTTTTCACCAGAATAACAATACTTATCCCAGAAATAAGAAGTTCTCTCCTAAGTATCACTCCTTATCCTTGCAATAAATGGAATTTTCTTTCCAAAATAATGCTTTTCATCCCTAAAAATAGCATTTTCTCCCCAAAATTTTGGTTTTTAACCACAATAGAAGATAACTTTCTCTACAAAACGATGCTTTCTGGGAGAATATGACGCATGAATTCCACCATGCCTGTTTGCCTGTACAAAAGTAGGACATTTCCACCCGAAATATCAATTTCTGTCTACATTTAGACCATTTTTCACCAGAGAAACAATACTTATCCCAGAAATAAGAAGGTTATCACTCCTTATCATTGCAATAAATGGAATTTTCTTTCCAAAATAATGATTTTCATCCTTAAAAATAGCATTTTCTTCTCAAAATTCTGGTTTTTAACCACAATAGAAGATAACTTTCTCTACAAAACGATGCTTTCTGGGAGAATATGACGCATTAATTCCACCATGCCTGTTTGCCTGTACAAAAGTAGGGCATTTCCTCCCGAAATATCAATTTCTGTCTACATTTAGACCATTTTTTACCAGAATAACAATACTTATCCCAGAAATAAGAAGGTTATCACTCCTTATCATTGCAATAAATGGAATTTTCTTTCCAAAATAATGCTTTTCATCCCTCAAATCAGCATTTTATTCCCAAAAATGCTGGTTTTCATCCTTGAAAGAAGACATTTTCTCTACAAAATGATGCTTTGTAGCATCGTATGACCCATTGTTTCCAGAATTCCTATTTTCCTCTACAAAACCAGGATATTCCCACCCGAAATTTCCATTTCTGTCACCATTTAGAATTGATTCACAGAAATATCAAAACTTACCCCACAAATTACAAGGTCCGTCTTAAGTATCACTCTTTATCTTGGCAAAATTATGATTTTCTTTCCAAAATAATGCTTTTCACCCTAACAATAGCATTTTATTCCCCAAAATGCTGGTCTTCATCCCTGAAAGAAGACGTTTTCTCTACAAAATGATGCTTTCTAGCGGAATATTGCACCTTGTTTCCAGAATACCCGTTTTCCTCTACAGAATTCAGACATCTCCACGCGAAATATCAATTTCCGTCAAAATTTGGAAAATTTTCACGCGAATATGGATACTTACCCCAGAAATAAGAAGCTCTCTCATAAGTATCGTTTTTTCTCTTTGCAAAAATATTATTATTTTTACAAAAAATATATATTCAAAACTTGGATACAGCATGTCATTCCAGAAATACTAGATTTCATTCCCTAATGAAGACACTCCTCATAAAATCTTCTTTTTTCTTACAAAAAAGCTATCATTTCTTATCATTACAAAACAATTTTCTAACTCAGTTTATATTCTACTTTCATTCCTTTCTTATAAAGTCTCGTTTTCCTCTTAATATTTCCTTCATCGTTCTGTTGCATAATTTTAACTCGACAACCTATATGCTTCTCACTCAAAAGAAAGGTACCGGCCGAAGTCTGCTTGCAGCAGAGACGCTCGAATCACGGAGCTCGGTTGTTGCCGCTTCTCCGAGAAAAGAGCGGTCGCGGCCAAATCGGTAGCCGATAAAGAGCGACTTCGGCCGGCTGCTTTCTTCCGAGGCGGGGGGGTTCCTCACGGCAGCCCGGAAAGGAACACTTTGTCTTCAGCTTCCTTTCTCGCTGAAAGCACAACTCCTAGCACTGTTCCAAGCGGTTATTCTTCCGTTTGGACAGATTTCGTTTCTTTCCTCTTTTTCCATTGCTACACAACTAGTTTCTCAGTCGAAGTGGAAAGAAACGAGTTCTTCTTACTTATCTGACGGGCGTGCTCAATAGAGCTGGGAGTTGCTCATTCGGAGAGAACACGACTTGATGTTCAATTCGCTCTATTCTAGGCTGCGGGGATACGCTTCTCCCTCGAGAGAGGTGCCGGCCGAAGTCGCACTACTCGGCTGCAGCAGAGACGCTCGAATCACGGAGCTCGGTTGTTGCCGCTTCTCCGAGAAAAGAGCGGTCGCGGCCAAATCGGTAGCCGATAAAGAGCGACTTCGGCCGGCTGCTTTCTTCCGAGGCGGGGGGGTTCCTTACGGCAGCCCGGAAAGGAACACTTTGTCCTCAGCTTCCTTTCTCGCTGAAAGCACAACTCCTAGCACTGTTCCAAGCGGTTATTCTTCCGTTTGGACAGATTTCGTTTCTTTCCTCTTTTTCCATTGCTACACAACTAGTTTCTCAGTCGAAGTGGAAAGAAACGAGTTCTTCTTACTTATCTGACGGGCGTGCTCAATAGAGCTGGGAGTTGCTCATTCGGAGAGAACACGACTTGATGTTCAATTCGCTCTATTCTAGCCTGCGGGGATACGCTTCTCCCTCGAGAGAGGTGCCGGCCGAAGTCGCACTACTCGGCTGCAGCAGAGACGCTCGAATCACGGAGCTCGGTTGTTGCCGCTTCTCCGAGAAAAGAGCGGTCGCGGCCAAATCGGTAGCCGATAAAGAGCGACTTCGGCCGGCTGCTATCTCCCGCGGCGGCGGTGTTCCTCACTTTCGCATTTTCACGCGAATATGGATACTTACCCCAGAAATAAGAAGTTCTCTCATAAGCATCGTTCTTTCTCTTTGCAAAAATATTACTATTTTTACAAAAAATTATTTTTAATACATGAATAAAGCATGTCATGAAAATTTTCAAAATTTTCTCCGATGGAAAGCATCATTTTCTAGAGAAAATGTCTTCTTTTGGGGATGAAATCCAGAATTTGGGGGTGAAAATGCTGTCTTGAGTGATGAAATGCATTACTTTGGAAAGAGAATAGTATTCTTGAAAAGATAAAGAATGATTCTTAAGAGAGAACTTCTAATCTCCGTGATAAGTATTGATATTAATGTGAAAATGTTTTAATTTTAACAGAAACTGCTAATTAGTTTAGAAATGTCCTTAATTTCTAGAGTAAAACAGGTATTCCGGAAATAGTATGACATACTCTGATAGAAAACAAGATTTTATAGGGAAAGTGTCTTCATGAGGGGATAAAATCCAGTATTTTTGGGATGACATGCTATATCCAAGTATTAAAAATATTTTTTTTGTAAAAATAATAATATTTTTGCAAAGAGAAAGAACGATACTTATGAGAGAACTTCTTATTTCTGGGGTAAGTATTGTTATTCTGGTGAAAAATTGCCTAAATGTTGTCAGAAATTGATATTTCGGGTGGAAATCTCCTTGTTTTGTAGAGGAAAGTAGGTATTCTGGAAGCAATGCTTGATAACTGAGCTAGAAAGCTTCATTTTGTAGAGAAAATGTCATCTTTTGGGGATAAAACCCAGCACTTTGGGGAAGAAATGATGTTTTTAAGGTTGAGAAGCATTATTTTTGAAAGAAAATCCTACTTTTGCGAAGATAAAGAGTGATACTTAAGAAAGAACTTCTGATTTCTGGGGTCACTATTGATAGTCTTGTGAAAATTTTCCAAATTTTCACAGAGACTGATATTTAGGGTGGAAATGTCCTTAATTTGTAAAGGAAAAGAAGTATTCTGGCAACAGTGTGTCATATCTTCTCTATGATGCAAGCGTATTCTAGAATGCAAGCATGTTCTAGAATGCAAGACTCCACCCTGATGCAACCCTGTTCTACAATGCAAGACTGTACCTTGATGCAACCCTGTTCTAGAATGCAAGCGTGTTCTAGAATGCAAGAGTTCTCTATGATGCAACCCTGTTCTAGAATGCAAGATTTCTCTATGATGCAAGCGTGTTCTAGAATGCAACCCTGTTCTAGATTGCAAGACTTCTCTATGATGCGTGTTCTAGAATGCAAGCATGTTCAAGAATGCAAGACTTCTCTATGATGCAACCCTGTTCTTGAATGCAAGCATGTTCTAGAATGCAAGACTCCACCCTGATGCAACCCTGTTCTAGAATGCAAGACTTCTCTATGATGCAACCCTGTTCTAGACTGCAAGACTTTTCTATGGTGCAAGCGTGTTCTAGAATGCAACAAGTTCGAGAATGCAAGACTGCATCCTGATGCAACCCTGTTCTAGAATGCAAGACTTCTCTATGATGCAACCCTGTTCTGGAATGCATGAATGTTCTAGAATGCAAGACTTCTCTATGATGCAGTCGTGTTCTAGAATGCAAGCATGTTCTAGAATGCAAGACTTCTCTATGATGCAACCCTGTTCTAGAATGCAAGCCTGCATTATGATTGAAGGCAGTTCTAGAATTCAAGCCTGCACTATGATGCAACCCTGTTCTAGAATCCAAGACATCTCTATGCTGCAAGCGTGCTCTAGAATGCAAGCAAGTTCTTGAATGCAAGACTGCACCCTGATGCAAACCTGTTCTAGAATGCAAGACTTCTCTATGATGCAAGCAAGTTCTAGAATGCAAGAATGTTCTAGAATGCAAGACTTCTCTATGATGCAAGCGTGTTCTAGAATGCAAGCATGTTCTAGAATGCAAGACTGCACCCTGATGCAACCCTGTTGTAGAATGCAAGGCTTCTCTATGATGCAAGCGTGTTCTAGAATGCAAGCATGTTCTAGATTGCAAGACTTCTCTATGATGCGTGTTCTAGAATGCAGGCATGTTCTAGAATGCAAGACTTCTCTATGATGCAACCCTGTTCTCGAATGCAAGCATGTTCTAGAATGCAAGACTCCACCCTGATGCAACCCTGTTCTAGAATGCAAGCCTACATTATGATTGAAGGCAGTTCTAGAATTCAAGCCTGCACTATGATGCAACCCTGTTCTAGAATCCAAGACTTCTCAATGCTGCAAGTGTGTTCTAGAATGCAACAAGTTCTAGAATGCAAGACTGCACCCTGATGCAACCCTGTTCTAGAACGCAAGACTTCTCTATGATGCAAGCATGTTCTAGATTGCAAGACTGCTCTATGATCCAAGACTGTTTCTAGAAAGCAAGACTGTACCTTGTTGCAACCCTGTTCTAGAATGCAAGCCTGCACTATGATTCAAAGTAGTCCTAGAATTCAAGCCTGCAATATGATGCAAACATGTTCTAGAATACTAGACTTCTCTATGATGCAACCCTGTTCTAGAATGCAACCATGTTCTAAAATGCAAGACTTCTCTATGATGCATGCGTGTTCTAGAATGCAAGCATGTTCTAGAATGCAAGACTGCATAATGATGCAACCGTGTTCTAGAATGCAAGACTTCTCTCTGATGCAAGCGTGTCCTAGAATGCAAGCCTGCATTATGATTCAACGCAGTTCTAGAATGCAAAACTGCACTATGATGCAAACATGTTCTAGAGTGCAAGACTGCACCCTGATGCACCCCAGTTCTAGAATACAAGACTTCTCTATGATGCAAGCATGTTCTAGAATGAAAGCATGTTCTAGAATGCAAGACTGCACTATGATGCAACCCTGTTCTAGAATGCAAGACTGTACCTTGATGCATCCCTGTTTTAGAATACAAGCCTGCATTATGATTCATGGCAGTTCTAGAATGCAAGACTGCACCCTGATGCAACCCTGTTCTAGAATGCAAGACTTCTCTATGATGCAACCCTGTTCTAGAATGCAAGCATGTTCTAGAATGCAAAACTTCTCTATGATGCAAGCGTGTTCTAGAATGCAAGCATGTTCTAGAATGCAAGACTGCACCCTGATGCAACCGTGTTCTAGAATTTAAGACAGCACCTTGATGCATCCCTGTTCTAGAATACAAGCCTGCATTATGATTCAAGGCAGTTCTAGAATGCAAGACTGCTCCCTGACACAACCCTGTTCTAGAATGCAAGACTTCTCTATGATGCAACCCTGTTCTAGAATGCAAGCACGTTCTAGAATGCAAGACTGCACCCTGATGCAACCCTGTTCTAGAATGCAAGACTTCTCTATGATGCAACCCTGTTCTGGAATGCAAGCATGTTCTAGAATGCAAGACTGCACCCTGATGCAACTCTGTTCTAGAATGCAAGACTTCTCTTTGATGCAAGCATGTTCTAGAATGCAAGACTGCACTATGATGCAAGACTGTTTCTAGAATGCAAGACTGTACCTTGTTGCAAACCTGTTCTAGAATGCAAGCCTGCACTATGATTCAAACTAGTCAACCTTGCATTGTACTTTTCTAGATCAAGCTTCCATCATAGAGAAGTCTTGCATTCTAGAACATGTTTGCATCATATTGCAGGCTTGAATTCTAGGACTACTTTGAATCATAGTGCAGGCTTGTATTCTAGAACAGGGTTGCAACAAGGTACAGTCTTGCATTCTAGAAACAGTCTTGCATCAGGGTGCAGTCTTGCATTCTAGAACATGCTTGCATTCTATAACATGCTTGAATCATAGAGAAGTCTTGCATTCTAGAACAGGGTTGCATCAGGGTGCAGTCTTGCATTCTAGAACTTGCTTGCATTCTAGAACACACTTGCAGCATAGAGAAGTCTTGCATTCTAGAACAAGGTTGCATCATGGAGAAGTCTTGCATTCTAGAACAGGGTTGCGTCAGGGTACAGTCTTGCATTCTAGAACATGCTTGCATTCTAGAACACGCTTGCATCATAGAGACGTATTGCATCATAGTGCAGGCTTGCATTCTAGAACTGCGTTGAATCATAATGCACGCTTGCATTCTAGGACACGCTTGCATCATAGAGAAGTCTTGAATTCTAGAAAGGGGTTGATTCAGGGTTCAGTCTTGCGTTCTAGATCTTGCTTGCATCATAGAACACGCTTGCAGCATAGAGAAGTATTGCATTCTGGAGCAGGGTTACATCATAGTGCAGGCTTGAATTCTAGAACTGCCTTCAATCATAATGCAGGCTTGCATTCTAGAACAGGGTTGCATCATAGAGAAGTCTTGCATTCTAGAACAGGGTTGCATCAGGGTGCAGTCTTGCATTCAAGAACTTCCTTGCATTCTAGAACACGCTTGCAGCATAGAGAAGTCTTGCATTCTAGAACAGGGTTGCATCATAGTGCAGGCTTGAATTCTAGAACTGCCTTCAATCATAATGCTGGCTTGCATTCTAGAACAGGGTTGCATCAGGGTGCAGTCTTGCATTCTAGAACTTGCTTGCATTCTAGAACAGGGTTGCAACATAGTGAAGTCTTGCATTCTAGAACATTCTTGCATTCCAGAACAGTGTTGCATCATAGAGAAGTCTTGCATTCTAGAACAGGGTTGCATCAGGTTGCAGTCTTGCATACTAGAACATGCTTGCATTCTAGAACACGCTTGCATCATAGAGAAGGCTTGCATTCTAGAATATGTTTGCATCAGGGTGCAGTCTTGCATACTAGAACATGCTTGCATTCTAGAATACGCATGCATCATAGAGAAGTCTAGCATTCTAGAACAGGGTTACATTCTAGAACATGCTTGCATCATAGAGAAGTCTTGCATTCTAGAACATGCTTGCATTCCAGAACAGGGTTGCATCATAGAGAAGTCTTGCATTCTAGAACACGGTTGCATCAGGGTGCAGTCTTGCATTCTAAAACATGCTTGCATTCTAGAACACGCATGCATCATAGAGAAGTCTTGCATTTTAGAACATGGTTGCATTCTAGAACACGCATGCATCATAGAGAAGTCTAGCATTCTAGAACATGCTTACGTTCTAGAACACGCTTGCATCATAGAGAAGTCTTGCATTCTAGAACATGCTTGCATTTTAGAACACGCTTGCATCATAGAGAAGGCTTGCATTCTAGAACATGATTGCATCAGGGTGCAGTCTTGTGTTCTAGAACTTGCTTGCATCATAAAACACGCTTGCATCATAGAGAAGTCTTGCAATCTAGAACATGCTTGCATTCTAGAACACGCTTGCATCATAGAGAAGCCTTGCATTCTAGAAAATGCTTGCATTCTAGAACACGCTTGCATCATAGTGAAGTCTTGCATTCTAGAACATGCTTGCATTCTAGAACGCTTTCATCAAAGAGAAGTCTTGCATTCTCAAACATGCTTGCATTCTAGAACAAGCTTGCAGCATAGAGAAGTCATGCATTCTAGAACAAGGTTGCATCAGGTTGCAATCTTGCATTCTAGAACTTGCTTGCATTCTAGAACATACTTGCAGCATAGAGAAGTCTTGCATTCTAGAACAGGGTTGCATCATAGTGCAGGCTTGAATTCTAGAACTGCCTTCAATCATAATGCAGGCTTGCATTCTAGAACAGGGTTGCATCATAGAGAAGTCTTGCATTCTAGAACAGGGTTGCGTCAGGGTGCAGTCTTGCATTCTAGAACATGCTTACATTCCAGAACAGGGTTGCATCATAGAGAAGTCTTGCATTCTAGAACACGGTTGCATTCTAGAACACGCATGCATCATAGAGAAGTCTTGCGTTCTAGAACATGTTTGCATCATATTGCAGGCTTGAATTCTTGGACTTCTTTGAATCATAGTGCAGGCTTGTATTCTTGAACAGGGTTGCATCAAGGTACAGTCTTGCATCATAGTGCAGTCTTGCATTCTAGAACATGCTTGCATCATAGAGAAGTCTTGCATTCTAGAACAGGGTTGCATCAGGGTGCAGTCTTGCATTCTAGTACATACTTGCATCATAGTGCAGGCTTGCATTCTAGAACTGCGTTGAATCATAATGCAGGCTTGCATTCTAGGACACGCTTGCATCATAGAGAAGTCATGCATTCTAGAACAGGGTTGCATCAGGGTTCAGTCTTGCATTCTAGAACTTGCTTGCATTCTAGAACACGCTTGTAGCATAGAGAATCTTGCATTCAAGCACAGGGTTGCGTCATAGTGCAGGCTTGAATTCTAGAACTGCCTTCAATCATAATGCAGGCTTGCATTCTAGAACAGGTTTGCATCATAGAGAAGTCTTGCATTCTAGAACAGGGTTGCATCAGGGTGCAGTCTTGCATTCTAGAACTTGCTTGAATTCTAGAACACACTTGCATCATGGAGAAGTCTTGCATTCTAGAATAGGGTTGCGTCAGGGTACAGTCTTGCATTCTAGAACAAGTTTGCATTCTAGGACACGCTTGCATAATAGAGAAGTCTTGCATTCTAGAACATGCTTGCATTCTAGAACACGCTTGCATCATAGAGAAGTCTTGCATCATAGTGCAGGCTAGCATTCTAGAACTGCGTTGAATCATAATGCAGTCTTGCATTCTAGGACACGCTTGCATCATAGAGAAGTCTTGAATTCTAGAAAGGGGTAGATTCAGGGTTCTGTCTAGCGTTCTAGATCTTGCTTGCATCATAGAACACGCTTGCAGCATAGAGAAGTATTGCATTCTAGAAAAGGGTTACATCATAGTGCAGGCTTGAATTCTAGAACTGCCTTCAATCATAATGCAGGCTTGCATTCTAGAACAGGGTTGCATCATAGAGAAGTCTTGCATTCTAGAACAGTGTTGCATCAGGGTGCAGTCTTGCATTCAAGAACTTCCTTGCATTCTAGAACACGCTTGCAGCATAGAGAAGTCTAGGATTCTAGAACAAGGTTGCATCATAGTGCAGGCTTCAATTCTAGAACTGCGTTCAATCATAATGCAGGCTTGCATTCTAGAACAGGGTTGCATCAGGGTGCAGTCTTGCATTCTAGAACATGCTTGCATTCTAGAACAGGGTTGCATCATAGTGAAGTCTTGCATTCTAGAACATTCTTGCATTCCAGAACAGGGTTGCATCATAGAAAAGTCTTGCATTCTAGAACAGGGTTGCATCAGGGTGCAGTCTTGCATACTAGAACATGCTTGCATTCTAGAACACGCTTGCATCATAGAGAAGGCTTTCATTCTATAACATGTTTGCATCATAGTGCAGTCTTGCATTCTAGAACTTGCATTCTAGAACACGCTTGCAGCATAGAGAAGTCTTGCATTCTAGAACATGCTTGCATTCTAGAACAGGGTTGCATCAGGGTGCAGTCTTGCATTCTAGAACATGCTTGCATTCCAGAACAGGGTTGCATCATAGAGAAGTCTTCCATTCTAGAACACGGTTGCATCAGGGTGCAGTCTTGCATTCTAAAACATGCTTGCATTCTAGAACACGCATGCATCATAGAGAAGTCTTCCATTTTAGAACATGGTTGCATTCTAGAACACGCATGCATCATAGAGAAGTCTAGCATTCTAGAACATGCTTACATTCTAGAACACGCTTGCATCATAGAGAAGTCTTGCATTCTAGAACATGCTTGCATTCTAGAACACGCTTGCATCATAGAGAAGTCTTGCATTCTAGAACATGCTTGCATTTTAGAACACGCTTGCATCATAGAGAAGGCTTGCATTCTAGAACATGTTTGCATCAGGGTGCAGTCTTGAATTCTAGAACTGCCTTCTATCATAATGCAGGCTTGCATTCTAGAACATGCTTGCATTCTAGAACAGGGTTGCATCAGGGTGCAGTCTTCCATTCTAGAACATACTTGCATTCTAGAACACACTTGCATCATAGAGAAGTCTTGCATTCTAGAACATGCTTGCATTCTAGAACACGCTTGCATCATAGAGAAGTCTTGCATTCTAGAACATGCTTGCATTCTAGAACACGCTTGCATCATAGAGAAGGCTTGCATTCTAGAACATGTTTGCATCAGGGTGCAGTCTTGTGTTCTAGAACTTGCTTGCATCATCGAACACGCTTGCAGCATAGAGAAGTCTTGCATTCTAGAACAGGGTTGCATCATAGTGCAGGCTAGAATTCTAGAACTGCCTTCAATCATAATGCAGGCTCGCATTCTAGAACAGGGTTGCATCATAGAGAAGTCTTGCATTCTAGAACATGCTTGCATTCTAGAACACGCTTGCATCATACAGAAGGCTTGCATTCTAGAACATGTTTGCATCAGGGTGCAGTCTTGCGTTCTAGAACTTCCTTGAATCATAATGCAGTCTTGAATTCTAGAACAGGGTTACATCAGGGTGCTGTCTTGCATTCTAGAACATGCTTGCATTCTAGAAATCGCTTGCATCATAGAGAAGCCTTGCATTCTAGAACATGCTTGCATTCCAGAACAAGCTTGCATCATAGAGAAGTCTTGCATTCTGGAACAGGGTTGCATCAGGGTGCAGTCTTGCATTCTAGAACTTGCTTGCATTCTAGAACATGCTTGCAGCATAGAGAAGTCTTGCATTCTAGAACAGGGTTGCATCATAGTGCAGGCTTGAATTCTAGAACTGCCTTCAATCATAGAATCATAGAATCATAGAATTACTCAGGTTGGAAAAGACCTTGAAGATCATCAAGTCCAACCGCAGCCTAACCAGTAGCCTATCTCTTAAAAAACAACCACAAAACAATACCACAACAACAAACCTCTGCTAAATCATATCCCTGAGTACCACATCCAAGCGGCTCTTAAACACATCCAGGGATGGCGATTCAACCACCTCCTTGGGGAGCCCATTCCAGTACCTAACCACCCTTTCTGTAAAGAAGTTCTTTCTAATATCCAACCTAAACTTGCCCTGGTGCAACTTGAGGCCATTTCCCCTCGTCCTGTCACAAGTCAGTAGTGAGAATAGACCTGCCCCACTCTCACTGTAAGAACCTTTCAGGTACTGGAAGACAGCAATAAGGTCTCCCCTCAGCCTCCTCTTCCTCAGGCTAAACAGCCCCAGCTTCCTTAGTCTCTCCTCATAGGGCTGATTCTCCAAGCCCTTAACAAGCCTCGTTGCCCTTCTCTGGACCTGCTCCAGTACCTCCATGTCCTTCTTGTGCTGAGGTGCCCAAAACTGGACACAGTACTCGAGGTGAGGCCTCACCAATGCTGAGTACAGGGGCAGGATGACTTCCTTAGTCCTGCTCACCACACCATTCCTGATACAAGCCAGGATGCCATTGGCCTTCTTGGCCACCTGGGCACACTGCTGGCTCATATTCAGCCGACTGTCCATCAGCACACCAAGGTCCCTTTCCGTCTGGGAGCTTTCCAGCCACACCTCCCCAAGCCTGTAGGATTGCCTGGGGTTGTTATGACCAAAATGCAGGACCCGACACTTGGCCCTGTTGAAACTCATTCCATTAACCTTGGCCCATCGATCAAGTCTATCCAGGTCTCTCTGTAGTGCCCTTCTCCCCTCAGGCAGATCAACACTCCCTCCCAGCTTAGTGTCGTCTGCGAACTTACTGAGGGTACACTCAATCCCCTCATCCAAATCATCAATGAAGATGTTAAACAGAAGCGGCCCAAGCACCGAGCCCTGGGGGACGCCACTTGTGACCGGCCGCCAACTAGATTCCACTCCATTGACCACAACTCTCTGGGCCCGGCCATCCAACCAGTTCTTCACCCAGCGGAGCGTGCACCCATCCAAACCACGGGCAGCCAGCTTCTCTACCAGAATGTTATGGGGGACAGTGTCAAAGGCCTTACTGAAGTCCAGGTAGACCACGTCGACAGCCTTTCCCTCATCTACTAAGCGGGTCACCTTGTCATAGAATGAAATCAGGTTAGTCAGGCAGGATCTACCATTCATAAACCCATGCTGACTAGGCCCGATCCCATGGCTGACCTTTAGTTCGTCCATGATGATACCTGAGATTATCCTTTCCATAACCTTCCCAGGCACCGAGGTGAGACTGATGGGCCTGTAGCTGCCAGGATCATCTTTCCGGCCCTTTTTGAAGATAGGCGTCACATTTGCCAGTCTCCAATCCACCGGGACATCCCCAGTCAGCCAAGACTGCTGAAAAATTATGGACAGTGGTTTGGCGACCACATCCGCCAACTCCCTCAGAACTCTAGGGTGCAACCCATCCGGCCCCATGGACTTATAAACATTCAGCTTTCTAAGTAGATCCAGAACCATCTCATCACAGATCACGCAAGGCTCTTTTGGTTCCCCCTTCCTGTCTACCAGTGTAGGGGGCTGCGTTCCCAGGGAGTTACAAGCATAACTATTGAAGACCGAGGCAAAGAAGGTATTAAGTACCTCAGCCTTGTCCCGATCCTCAGTGACCAAGTTGCCCTCAGAATCCAACAAGGGATGGGGATTTTCCTTAGCCTTCCTCTTGGTATTGATGTGTTTATAAAAACATTTACTATTCTCCTTAACCTTAGAAGCCAAGCTCAGTTCTAGCTGCGCCTTGGCCTTCCTAATTTTCTCCCTGCACAGCCTCACTACAAACCTGTAATCCTCATAAGTAGCTCCCCCATTCTTCCAGAGACCGTAAACTCTCTTTTTGTTCTTTAGATCAAGCCAAAGGTCTCTGGTCAGCCAGCCCGGCCTCCTCACCCGTCGGCTCATCTTTCGCGATTTTGGGACAGTCAGCTCCTGCGCCTTTAGGACAATTTCCTTAAAGTATTCCCAACCTTCCTGGGCTCCCACTCTCTCCAAAGATACTCCCCAGGGGGCCCTCTCAACCATAGTCCTGAGGAGGTTGAAGTCCGCCCTCCGGAAGTCCAAGGTGGCAGTTCTGCTGACTCCCCTCCGCGGTTCGACAAGGATCGAGAAATCTAGCATTTCATGATCACTTTGTCCCAGACGGCCTCCAACCTTTACATCCCTCACCAGACCATCTCTGTTAACAAACAGCAGGTCCAGAGTTTTGTTTCCCCTCGTCGGCTCCTTCACCAACTGTGTCAGGAAGTTATCTCCCACACACTCTAGGAACCTCCGAGACTGTTCCCTGTCTGCTGTATTGTAATCCCAGCAGATGTCTGGGAAGTTGAAATCCCCCACCAGAATGAGGGGGAGTGACCTTGAGACCTCCCCCAATTGCCTATAAAGCATCTCATCCACCTCATCATCCTGGGTAGGTGGCCTGTAGCAAACTCCCACAATAACATCGGTATTGTTGGCCTTGGTTTTTATTCTGATCCATAAGCTTTCAACCCTGTCATCATCATTATTGATTTCCACGCATTCACAATCTTTTTTAACATAGAGAGCTACACCACCACCTTTCCTACCTAGCCTATTTTTTTTAAAAAGTTGGTAGCCCTCAATCACTGCACTCCATGTGTGGGAGTCATTCCACCATGTTTCAGTGACGGCAACTATATCAAAATTTTCTGAACAAACAATGGCCTCCAGCTCCTCTTGTTTATTACCCATGCTGCGTGCATTAGCATAAAGGCACCTGAGCTTGGCCTCCTTGCGATCAGCAGCAGCCAATAATCAAGCCTGCATCATAATGCAGGCTTGCATTCTAGAACAGGGTTGCATCATAGAGAAGTCTTGCATTCTAGAACTGGGTTGCGTCAGGGTGCAGTCTTGCATTCTAGAACATGCTTACATTCCCGAACAGGGTTGCATCATAGAGAAGTCTTGCATTCTAGAACACGGTTGCATCAGGGTGCAGTCTTGCATTCTAGAACATGCTTGCATTCTAGAACACGCATGCATCATAGAGAAGTCTTGCATTTTAGAACATGGTTGCATTCTAGAACACGCTTGCATCATAGAGAAGTCTTGCATTCTAGAACATGTTTGCATCATATTGCAGGCTTGAATTCTAGGACTTCTTTGAATCATAGTGCAGGCTTGCATTCTTGAACAGGGTTGCATCAAGGTACAGTCTTGCATCATAGTGCAGGCTTGCATTCTAGAACAGGGTTGCATCATAGAGAAGTCATGCATTCTAGAACAGGGTTGCATCAGGGTTCAGTCTTGCATTCTAGAACTTGCTTGCATTCTAGAACACGCTTGTAGCATAGAGAATCTTGCATTGAAGAACAGGGTTGCGTCATAGTGCAGGCTTGAATTCTAGAACTGCCTTCAATCATAATGCAGGCTTGCATTCTAGAACAGGGTTGCATCATAGAGAAGTCTTGCATTCTAGAACTTGCTTGCATTCTAGAACACGCTTGCATCATAGAGAAGGCTTGCATTCAAGAACAAGGTTGCATCATAGAGAAGTCTTGCATTCTAGGGCAGGGTTGCATCAGGGTGCAGTCTTGCATTCTAAAACATGCTTGCATTCTAGAACATGCTTGCATCATAAAGAAGTCTTGCATTCTAGAACAGGATTGCATCAGGGTGCAGTCTTGCATTCTAGAACTGCCCTGAATCATAATGCAGGCTTGTATTCTAGAACAGGGATGCATCAAGGTGCAGTCTTGAATTCTACAACAGGGTTGCATCAGGGTGCTGTCTTGCATTCTAGAACATGCTTGCATTCTAGAACACACTTGCATCATAGAGAAGTCTTGCATTCTAGAACATGCTTGCATTCTAGAACACGCTTGCATCATAGAGAAGTCTTGCATTCTAGAACATGCTTGCATTTTCGAACACGCTTGCATCATAGAGAAGGCTTGCATTAAAGAACATGTTTGCATCAGGGTGCAGTCTTGTGTTCTAGAACTTGCTTGCATCATAGAACACGCTTGCAGCATAGAGAAGTCTTGCATTCTAGAACAGGGTTGCATCATAGTGCAGGCTTGAATTCTAGAACTGCCTTCAATCATAATGCAAACTTGCATTCTAGAACAGGGTTGCATCATAGAGAAGTCTTGCATTCTAGAACATGCTTGCATTCTAGAACACGCTTGCATCATAGAGAAGGCTTGCATTCTAGAACATGTTTGCATCAGGGTGCAGTCTTGCGTTCTAGAACTTGCTTGAATCATAATGCAGTCTTGAATTGTAGAACAGGGTTGCATCAGGGTGCTGTCTTGCATTCTAGAACATGCTTGCATTCTAGAAAACGCTTGCATCATAGAGAAGCCTTGCATTCTAGAAAATGCTTGCATTCTAGAACACGCTTGCATCATAGAGAAGTCTTGCATTCTAGAACAGGGTTGCATCAGGGTGCAGTCTTGCATTCTAGAACTTGCTTGCATTCTAGAACATGCTTGCAGCATAGAGAAGTCTTGCATTCTAGAACAGGGTTGCATCATAGTGCAGGCTTGAATTCTAGAACTGCCTTCAATCATAATGCAGGCTTGCATTCTAGAACAGGGTTGCATCATAGAGAAGTCTTGCATTCTAGATCAGGGTTGCGTCAGGGTGCAGTCTTGCATTCTAGAACATGCTTACATTCCCGAACAGGGTTGCATCATAGAGAAGTCTTGCATTCTAGAACAGGGTTGCATCAGGGTGCAGTCTTGCATTCTAGAACATGCTTGCATTCTAGAACACGCATGCATCATAGCGAAGTCTTGCATTTTAGAACATGGTTGCATTCTAGAACACGCTTGCATCATAGAGAAGTCTTGCATTCTTGAACATGTTTGCATCATATTGCAGGCTTGAATTCTAGGACTTCTTTGAATCATAGTGCAGGCTTGCATTCTTGAACAGGGTTGCATCAAGGTACAGTCTTGCATCATAGTGCAGGCTTGCATTCTAGAACAGGGTTGCATCATAGAGAAGGCTTGCATTCTAGAACAGGGTTGCATCAGGGTGCAGTCTTGCATTCTAGAACATACTTGCATGATAGTGCAGGCTTGCATTCTAGAACTGCGTTGAATCATAATGCAGGCTTGCATTCTAGGACACGCTTGCATCATAGAGAAGTCATGCATTCTAGAACAGGGTTGCATCAGGGTTCAGTCTTGCATTCTAGAACTTGCTTGCATTCTAGAACACGCTTGTAGCATAGAGAATCTTGCATTCAAGAACAGGGTTGCGTCATAGTGCAGGCTTGAATTCTAGAACTGCCTTCAATCATAATGCAGGCTTGCATTCTAGAACAGGGTTGCATCATAGAGAAGTCTTGCATTCTAGAACTTGCTTGCATTCTAGAACACGCTTGCATCATAGAGAAGGCTTGCATTCAAGAACAAGGTTGCATCATAGAGAAGTCTTGCATTCAAGGGCAGGGTTGCATCAGGGTGCAGTCTTGCATTCTAAAACATGCTTGCATTCTAGAACATGCTTGCATCATAAAGAAGTCTTGCATTCTAGAACAGGATTGCATCAGGGTGCAGTCTTGCATTCTAGAACTGCCCTGAATCATAATGCAGGCTTGTATTCTAGAACAGGGATGCATCAAGGTGCAGTCTTGAATTCTAGAACATGCTTGCATTCTAGAACACGCTTGCATCATAGAGAAAGCTTGCATTCTAGAACATGTTTGCATCAGGGTGTAGTCTTGTGTTCTAGAACTTGCTTGCATCATAGAAAACGCTTGCATCATAGAGAAGTCTTGCAATCTAAAACAGGGTTGCATCAGGTTTCAGTCTTGCATTCTAGAACTGCCTTCAATCATAATGCAGGCTTGCATTCTAGAACAGGGTTGCATCATAGAGAAGTCTTGCATTCTAGAGCAGGGTTGCATCAGGGTGCAGTCTTGCATTCTAGAACTTGCTTGCATTCTAGAACACGCTTGCATCATAGAGAAGTCTTGCATTCTAGAACAGGGTTACATCATAGTGCAGGCTTGAATTCTAGAACTGCCTTCAATCATAATGCAGGCTTGCATTCTAGAACATGCTTGCATTCTAGAACAGGGTTGCATCAGGGTGCAGTCTTCCATTCTAGAACATACTTGCATTCTAGAACACGGTTGCATCATAGAGAAGTCTTGCATTCTAGAACATGCTTGCATTCTAGAACACGCTTGCATCATAGAGAAGGCTTGCATTCTAGAACATGTTTGCATCAGGGTGCAGTCTTGCGTTCTAGAACTTGCTTGCATCATAGAACACGCTTGCAGCATAGAGAAGTCTTGCATTCTAGAACAGGGTTGCATCATAGTGCAGGCTTGAATTCCAGAACTGCCTTCAATCATAATGCAGTCTTGCATTCTAGAACAGGGTTGCATCATAGAGAAGTCTTGCATTCTAGAACATGCTTGCATTCTAGAACACCCTTGCATCATAGAGAAGTCTCGCATTCTAGAACAGGGTTGCATCAGGGTGCAGTCTTGCATTCTAGAACTCCCTTGAATCATAATGCAGTCTTGCATTCTAGAACAGGATTGCATCAGGGTGCTGTCTTGCATTCTAGAACATGCTTGCATTCTAGAACACGCTTGCATCATAGAGAAACCTTGCATTCTAGAAAATGCTTGCATTCTAGAACACGCTTGCATGATAGTGAAGTCTTGCATTCTAGAACATGCTTGCATTCTAGAACACGCTTGCATCATAGAGAAACCTTGCATTCTAGAACATGCTTGCATTCTAGAACACGCTTGCATTATAGAGAAGTCTTGCATTCTAGAACATGCTTGCATTCTAGAACACGCTTGCAGCATAGAGAAGTCTTGCATTCTAGAACATGCTTGCATCATAGTGCAGGCTTGCATTCTAGAACTGCCCTGAATCATAATGCAGGCTTGTATTCTAGAACAGGGATGCATCAAGGTGCAGTCTTGAATTCTAGAACATGCTTGCATTCTAGAACACGCTTGCATCATAGAGAAGTCTTGCATTCTAGAACATGCTTGCATTTTCGAACACGCTTGCATCATAGAGAAGGCTTGCATTCTGGAACATGTTTGCATCAGGGTGTAGTCTTGTGTTCTAGAACTTGCTTGCATCATAGAACACGCTTGCATCATAGAGAAGTCTTGCAATCTAGAACAGGGTTGCATCAGGTTTCAGTCTTGCATTCTAGAACTGCCTTCAATCATAATGCAGGCTTGCATTCTAGAACAGGGTTGCATCATAGAGAAGTCTTGCATTCTAGAACAGGGTTGCGTCAGGGTGCAGTCTTGCATTCTAGAATATGCTTACATTCCAGAACAGGGTTGCATCATAGAGAAGTCTTGCATTCTAGAACACGGTTGCATCAGGGTGCAGTCTTGCATTCTAGAACATGCTTGCATCATAGAGAAGCCTTGCATTCTAGAAAATGCTTGCATTCTAGAACACGCTTGCATCATAGTGAAGTCTTGCATTCTAGAACATTCTTGCATTCCAGAACAGGGTTGCATCATAGAAAAGTCTTGCATTCTAGAACAGGGTTGCATCAGGGTGCAGTCTTGCGTTCTAGAAATTGCTTGCATCATAGAACACGCTTGCAGCATAGAGAAGTCTTGCATTCTAGAACAGGGTTGCATCATAGTGTAGGCTTGAATTCCAGAACTGCCTTCAATCATAATGCAGGCTTGCATTCTAGAACAGGGTTGCATCATAGAGAAGTCTTGCATTCTAGAACATGCTCGCATTCTAGAACACGCTTGCATCATAGAGAAGTCTTGCATTCTAGAACATGCTTGCATTCTAGAACACGCTTTCATCATAGAGAAGTCTTGCATTCTAGAACAGGGTTGCGTCAGGGTGCAGTCTTGCATTCTAGAACATGCTTGCATTCCAGAACAGGGTTGCATCATAGAGAAGGCTTGCATTCTAGAACATGGTTGCATCAGGGTGCAGTCTTGCATTCTAGAACATGCTTGCATTCTAGAACACGCTTGCATCATAGATAAGTCTTGCATTCTAGAACATGCTTGCATTCTAGAACACGCTTGCATCATAGAGAAGGCTTGCATTCTAGAACATGCTTGCATTTTAGAACACGCTTGCATCATAGAGAAGTCTTGCATTCTAGAACAGGGTTGCATCAGGGTGCTGTCTTGCATTCTAGAACATGCTTGCATTCCAGAACACGCTTGCATCATAGAGAAGTCTTGAATTCTACAACAGGGTTGCATCAGGGTGCTGTCTTGCATTCTAGAACATGCTTGCATTCTAGAACACGCTTGCATCATAGAGAAGTCTTGCATTCTAGAACATGCTTGCATTCTAGAACACGCTTGCATCATAGAGAAGTCTTGCATTCTAGAACATGCTTACATTCTAGAACACGCTTGCAGCAAAGAGAAGTCATGCATTCTAGAACAAGGTAGCATCAGGGTGCAGTCTTGCATTCTAGAACTTGCTTGCATTCTAGAACACGCTTGCAGCATAGAGAAGTCTTGCATTCTAGAGCAGGGTTGCATCAGGGTGCAGTCTTGCATTCTAGAACTTGCTTGCATTCTAGAACACGCTTGCATCATAGAGAGGCCTTGCATTCTAGAACATTCTTTCATTCTAGAACACGCTTGCATCATAGAGAAGTCTAGCATTCTAGAACATTTTTGCATCATATTGCAGGCTTGAATTCTAGGACAACTTTGAATCATAGTGCAGGCTTGTATTCTAGAACAGGGTGGCAACAAGGTACAGTCTTGCATTCTAGAAACAGTCATGCATCATAGTGCAGTCTTGCATTCTAGAACATGCTTGCATTCTAGAACATACTTGCATCATAAAGAAGTCTTGCATTCTAGAAAAGGATTGCATCAGGGTGCAGTGTTGCATTCTAGAACATGCTTGCATTCTAGAACAGGGTTGCATCATAGAGAAGTCTTGCATTCTAGAACATGCTTGCATTTTCGAACACGCTTGCATCATAGAGAAGGCTTGCATTCTAGAACATGTTTGCATCAGGGTGCACTCTTGTGTTCTAGAACTTGCTTGCATCATAGAACACGCTTTCATCATAGAGAAGTCTTGCATTCTAGAGCAGGGTTGCATCAGGTTGCAGTCTTGCATTCTAGAACTTGCTTGCATTCTAGAACACGCTTGCATCATAGAGAAGTCTTGCATTCTAGAACAGGGTTACATCATAGTGCAGGCTTGAATTCTAGAACTGCCTTCAATCATAATGCAGGCTTGCATTCTAGAACAGGGTTGCATCATAGAGAAGTCTTGCATTCTAGAACATGCTTGCATTCTAGAACACGATTGCATCATAGAGAAGTCTTGCATTATAGAACAGGGTTGCATCAGGGTGCAGTCTTGCATTCTAGAACTTGCTTGCATTCTAGAACACGCTTGCATCATAGAGAAGTCTTGCATTCTAGAACAGGGTTACATCATAGTGCAGGCTTGAATTCTAGATCTGCCTTCAATCATAATGCAGGCTTGCATTCTAGAACATGCTTGCATTCTAGAACAGGGTTGCATCAGGGTTCAGTCTTCCATTCTAGAACATACTTGCATTCTAGAACACGGTTGCATCATAGTGAAGTCTTGCATTCTAGAACATGCTTGCATTCTAGAACACGCTTGCATCATAGAGAAGTCTTGCATTCTAGAACATGCTTGCATTCTAGAACACGCTTGCATCATAGAGAAGGCTTGCATTCTAGAACAGGGTTACATCATAGTGCAGGCTTGAATTCTAGAACTGCCTTCAATCATAATGCAGGCTTGCATTCTAGAACAGGGTTGCATCATAGAGAAGTCTTGCATTCTAGAACATGCTTGCATTCTAGAACACGATTGCATCATAGAGAAGTCTTGCATTATAGAACAGGGTTGCATCAGGGTGCAGTCTTGCATTCTAGAACTTGCTTGCATTCTAGAACACGCTTGCATCATAGAGAAGTCTTGCATTCTAGAACAGGGTTGCATCAGGTTGCAGTCTTGCATACTAGAACATGCTTGCATTCTAGAACACGCTTGCATCATAGAGAAGGCTTGCATTCTAGAATATGTTTGCATCAGGGTGCAGTCTTGCATACTAGAACATGCTTGCATTCTAGAATACGCATGCATCATAGAGAAGTCTAGCATTCTAGAACAGGGTTACATTCTAGAACATGCTTGCATCATAGAGAAGTCTTGCATTCTAGAACATGCTTGCATTCCAGAACAGGGTTGCATCATAGAGAAGTCTTGCATTCTAGAACACGGTTGCATCAGGGTGCAGTCTTGCATTCTAAAACATGCTTGCATTCTAGAACACGTATGCATCATAGAGAAGTCTTGCATTTTAGAACATGGTTGCATTCTAGAACACGCATGCATCATAGAGAAGTCTAGCATTCTAGAACATGCTTACGTTCTAGAACACGCTTGCATCATAGAGAAGTCTTGCATTCTAGAACATGCTTGCATTTTAGAACACGCTTGCATCATAGAGAAGGCTTGCATTCTAGAACATGATTGCATCAGGGTGCAGTCTTGTGTTCTAGAACTTGCTTGCATCATAAAACACGCTTGCATCATAGAGAAGTCTTGCAATCTTGAACATGCTTGCATTCTAGAACACGCTTGCATCATAGAGAAGCCTTGCATTCTAGAAAATGCTTGCATTCTAGAACACGCTTGCATCATAGTGAAGTCTTGCATTCTAGAACATGCTTGCATTCTAGAACGCTTTCATCAAAGAGAAGTCTTGCATTCTCAAACATGCTTGCATTCTAGAACAAGCTTGCAGCATAGAGAAGTCATGCATTCTAGAACAAGGTTGCATCAGGTTGCAATCTTGCATTCTAGAACTTGCTTGCATTCTAGAACATACTTGCAGCATAGAGAAGTCTTGCATTCTAGAACAGGGTTGCATCATAGTGCAGGCTTGAATTCTAGAACTGCCTTCAATCATAATGCAGGCTTGCATTCTAGAACAGGGTTGCATCATAGAGAAGTCTTGCATTCTAGAACAGGGTTGCGTCAGGGTGCAGTCTTGCATTCTAGAACATGCTTACATTCCAGAACAGGGTTGCATCATAGAGAAGTCTTGCATTCTAGAACACGGTTGCATTCTAGAACACGCATGCATCATAGAGAAGTCTTGCGTTCTAGAACATGTTTGCATCATATTGCAGGCTTGAATTCTTGGACTTCTTTGAATCATAGTGCAGGCTTGTATTCTTGAACAGGGTTGCATCAAGGTACAGTCTTGCATCATAGTGCAGTCTTGCATTCTAGAACATGCTTGCATCATAGAGAAGTCTTGCATTCTAGAACAGGGTTGCATCAGGGTGCAGTCTTGCATTCTAGTACATACTTGCATCATAGTGCAGGCTTGCATTCTAGAACTGCGTTGAATCATAATGCAGGCTTGCATTCTAGGACACGCTTGCAGCATAGAGAAGTCATGCATTCTAGAACAGGGTTGCATCAGGGTTCAGTCTTGCATTCTAGAACTTGCTTGCATTCTAGAACACGCTTGTAGCATAGAGAATCTTGCATTCAAGCACAGGGTTGCGTCATAGTGCAGGCTTGAATTCTAGAACTGCCTTCAATCATAATGCAGGCTTGCATTCTAGAACAGGTTTGCATCATAGAGAAGTCTTGCATTCTAGAACAGGGTTGCATCAGGGTGCAGTCTTGCATTCTAGAACTTGCTTGAATTCTAGAACACACTTGCATCATGGAGAAGTCTTGCATTCTAGAATAGGGTTGCGTCAGGGTACAGTCTTGCATTCTAGAACAAGTTTGCATTCTAGGACACGCTTGCATAATAGAGAAGTCTTGCATTCTAGAACATGCTTGCATTCTAGAACACGCTTGCATCATAGAGAAGTCTTGCATCATAGTGCAGGCTAGCATTCTAGAACTGCGTTGAATCATAATGCAGTCTTGCATTCTAGGACACGCTTGCATCATAGAGAAGTCTTGAATTCTAGAAAGGGGTAGATTCAGGGTTCTGTCTAGCGTTCTAGATCTTGCTTGCATCATAGAACACGCTTGCAGCATAGAGAAGTATTGCATTCTAGAAAAGGGTTACATCATAGTGCAGGCTTGAATTCTAGAACTGCCTTCAATCATAATGCAGGCTTGCATTCTAGAACAGGGTTGCATCATAGAGAAGTCTTGCATTCTAGAACAGTGTTGCATCAGGGTGCAGTCTTGCATTCTAGAACATGCTTGCATTCTAGAACAGGGTTGCATCATAGTGAAGTCTTGCATTCTAGAACATTCTTGCATTCCAGAACAGGGTTGCATCATAGAAAAGTCTTGCATTCTAGAACAGGGTTGCATCAGGGTGCAGTCTTGCATACTAGAACATGCTTGCATTCTAGAACACGCTTGCATCATAGAGAAGGCTTTCATTCTATAACATGTTTGCATCATAGTGCAGTCTTGCATTCTAGAACTTGCATTCTAGAACACGCTTGCAGCATAGAGAAGTCTTGCATTCTAGAACATGCTTGCATTCTAGAACAGGGTTGCATCAGGGTGCAGTCTTGCATTCTAGAACATGCTTGCATTCCAGAACAGGGTTGCATCATAGAGAAGTCTTCCATTCTAGAACACGGTTGCATCAGGGTGCAGTCTTGCATTCTAAAACATGCTTGCATTCTAGAACACGCATGCATCATAGAGAAGTCTTCCATTTTAGAACATGGTTGCATTCTAGAACACGCATGCATCATAGAGAAGTCTAGCATTCTAGAACATGCTTACATTCTAGAACACGCTTGCATCATAGAGAAGTCTTGCATTCTAGAACATGCTTGCATTCTAGAACACGCTTGCATCATAGAGAAGTCTTGCATTCTAGAACATGCTTGCATTTTAGAACACGCTTGCATCATAGAGAAGGCTTGCATTCTAGAACATGTTTGCATCAGGGTGCAGTCTTGAATTCTAGAACTGCCTTCTATCATAATGCAGGCTTGCATTCTAGAACATGCTTGCATTCTAGAACAGGGTTGCATCAGGGTGCAGTCTTCCATTCTAGAACATACTTGCATTCTAGAACACACTTGCATCATAGAGAAGTCTTGCATTCTAGAACATGCTTGCATTCTAGAACACGCTTGCATCATAGAGAAGTCTTGCATTCTAGAACATGCTTGCATTCTAGAACACGCTTGCATCATAGAGAAGGCTTGCATTCTAGAACATGTTTGCATCAGGGTGCAGTCTTGTGTTCTAGAACTTGCTTGCATCATCGAACACGCTTGCAGCATAGAGAAGTCTTGCATTCTAGAACAGGGTTGCATCATAGTGCAGGCTAGAATTCTAGAACTGCCTTCAATCATAATGCAGGCTCGCATTCTAGAACAGGGTTGCATCATAGAGAAGTCTTGCATTCTAGAACATGCTTGCATTCTAGAACACGCTTGCATCATACAGAAGGCTTGCATTCTAGAACATGTTTGCATCAGGGTGCAGTCTTGCGTTCTAGAACTTCCTTGAATCATAATGCAGTCTTGAATTCTAGAACAGGGTTACATCAGGGTGCTGTCTTGCATTCTAGAACATGCTTGCATTCTAGAAATCGCTTGCATCATAGAGAAGCCTTGCATTCTAGAACATGCTTGCATTCCAGAACAAGCTTGCATCATAGAGAAGTCTTGCATTCTGGAACAGGGTTGCATCAGGGTGCAGTCTTGCATTCTAGAACTTGCTTGCATTCTAGAACATGCTTGCAGCATAGAGAAGTCTTGCATTCTAGAACAGGGTTGCATCATAGTGCAGGCTTGAATTCTAGAACTGCCTTCAATCATAGAATCATAGAATCATAGAATTACTCAGGTTGGAAAAGACCTTGAAGATCATCAAGTCCAACCGCAGCCTAACCAGTAGCCTATCTCTTAAAAAACAACCACAAAACAATACCACAACAACAAACCTCTGCTAAATCATATCCCTGAGTACCACATCCAAGCGGCTCTTAAACACATCCAGGGATGGCGATTCAACCACCTCCTTGGGGAGCCCATTCCAGTACCTAACCACCCTTTCTGTAAAGAAGTTCTTTCTAATATCCAACCTAAACTTGCCCTGGTGCAACTTGAGGCCATTTCCCCTCGTCCTGTCACAAGTCAGTAGTGAGAATAGACCTGCCCCACTCTCACTGTAAGAACCTTTCAGGTACTGGAAGACAGCAATAAGGTCTCCCCTCAGCCTCCTCTTCCTCAGGCTAAACAGCCCCAGCTTCCTTAGTCTCTCCTCATAGGGCTGATTCTCCAAGCCCTTAACAAGCCTCGTTGCCCTTCTCTGGACCTGCTCCAGTACCTCCATGTCCTTCTTGTGCTGAGGTGCCCAAAACTGGACACAGTACTCGAGGTGAGGCCTCACCAATGCTGAGTACAGGGGCAGGATGACTTCCTTAGTCCTGCTCACCACACCATTCCTGATACAAGCCAGGATGCCATTGGCCTTCTTGGCCACCTGGGCACACTGCTGGCTCATATTCAGCCGACTGTCCATCAGCACACCAAGGTCCCTTTCCGTCTGGGAGCTTTCCAGCCACACCTCCCCAAGCCTGTAGGATTGCCTGGGGTTGTTATGACCAAAATGCAGGACCCGACACTTGGCCCTGTTGAAACTCATTCCATTAACCTTGGCCCATCGATCAAGTCTATCCAGGTCTCTCTGTAGTGCCCTTCTCCCCTCAGGCAGATCAACACTCCCTCCCAGCTTAGTGTCGTCTGCGAACTTACTGAGGGTACACTCAATCCCCTCATCCAAATCATCAATGAAGATGTTAAACAGAAGCGGCCCAAGCACCGAGCCCTGGGGGACGCCACTTGTGACCGGCCGCCAACTAGATTCCACTCCATTGACCACAACTCTCTGGGCCCGGCCATCCAACCAGTTCTTCACCCAGCGGAGCGTGCACCCATCCAAACCACGGGCAGCCAGCTTCTCTACCAGAATGTTATGGGGGACAGTGTCAAAGGCCTTACTGAAGTCCAGGTAGACCACGTCGACAGCCTTTCCCTCATCTACTAAGCGGGTCACCTTGTCATAGAATGAAATCAGGTTAGTCAGGCAGGATCTACCATTCATAAACCCATGCTGACTAGGCCCGATCCCATGGCTGACCTTTAGTTCGTCCATGATGATACCTGAGATTATCCTTTCCATAACCTTCCCAGGCACCGAGGTGAGACTGATGGGCCTGTAGCTGCCAGGATCATCTTTCCGGCCCTTTTTGAAGATAGGCGTCACATTTGCCAGTCTCCAATCCACCGGGACATCCCCAGTCAGCCAAGACTGCTGAAAAATTATGGACAGTGGTTTGGCGACCACATCCGCCAACTCCCTCAGAACTCTAGGGTGCAACCCATCCGGCCCCATGGACTTATAAACATTCAGCTTTCTAAGTAGATCCAGAACCATCTCATCACAGATCACGCAAGGCTCTTTTGGTTCCCCCTTCCTGTCTACCAGTGTAGGGGGCTGCGTTCCCAGGGAGTTACAAGCATAACTATTGAAGACCGAGGCAAAGAAGGTATTAAGTACCTCAGCCTTGTCCCGATCCTCAGTGACCAAGTTGCCCTCAGAATCCAACAAGGGATGGGGATTTTCCTTAGCCTTCCTCTTGGTATTGATGTGTTTATAAAAACATTTACTATTCTCCTTAACCTTAGAAGCCAAGCTCAGTTCTAGCTGCGCCTTGGCCTTCCTAATTTTCTCCCTGCACAGCCTCACTACAAACCTGTAATCCTCATAAGTAGCTCCCCCATTCTTCCAGAGACCGTAAACTCTCTTTTTGTTCTTTAGATCAAGCCAAAGGTCTCTGGTCAGCCAGCCCGGCCTCCTCACCCGTCGGCTCATCTTTCGCGATTTTGGGACAGTCAGCTCCTGCGCCTTTAGGACAATTTCCTTAAAGTATTCCCAACCTTCCTGGGCTCCCACTCTCTCCAAAGATACTCCCCAGGGGGCCCTCTCAACCATAGTCCTGAGGAGGTTGAAGTCCGCCCTCCGGAAGTCCAAGGTGGCAGTTCTGCTGACTCCCCTCCGCGGTTCGACAAGGATCGAGAAATCTAGCATTTCATGATCACTTTGTCCCAGACGGCCTCCAACCTTTACATCCCTCACCAGACCATCTCTGTTAACAAACAGCAGGTCCAGAGTTTTGTTTCCCCTCGTCGGCTCCTTCACCAACTGTGTCAGGAAGTTATCTCCCACACACTCTAGGAACCTCCGAGACTGTTCCCTGTCTGCTGTATTGTAATCCCAGCAGATGTCTGGGAAGTTGAAATCCCCCACCAGAATGAGGGGGAGTGACCTTGAGACCTCCCCCAATTGCCTATAAAGCATCTCATCCACCTCATCATCCTGGGTAGGTGGCCTGTAGCAAACTCCCACAATAACATCGGTATTGTTGGCCTTGGTTTTTATTCTGATCCATAAGCTTTCAACCCTGTCATCATCATTATTGATTTCCACGCATTCACAATCTTTTTTAACATAGAGAGCTACACCACCACCTTTCCTACCTAGCCTATTTTTTTTAAAAAGTTGGTAGCCCTCAATCACTGCACTCCATGTGTGGGAGTCATTCCACCATGTTTCAGTGACGGCAACTATATCAAAATTTTCTGAACAAACAATGGCCTCCAGCTCCTCTTGTTTATTACCCATGCTGCGTGCATTAGCATAAAGGCACCTGAGCTTGGCCTCCTTGCGATCAGCAGCAGCCAATAATCAAGCCTGCATCATAATGCAGGCTTGCATTCTAGAACAGGGTTGCATCATAGAGAAGTCTTGCATTCTAGAACTGGGTTGCGTCAGGGTGCAGTCTTGCATTCTAGAACATGCTTACATTCCCGAACAGGGTTGCATCATAGAGAAGTCTTGCATTCTAGAACACGGTTGCATCAGGGTGCAGTCTTGCATTCTAGAACATGCTTGCATTCTAGAACACGCATGCATCATAGAGAAGTCTTGCATTTTAGAACATGGTTGCATTCTAGAACACGCTTGCATCATAGAGAAGTCTTGCATTCTAGAACATGTTTGCATCATATTGCAGGCTTGAATTCTAGGACTTCTTTGAATCATAGTGCAGGCTTGCATTCTTGAACAGGGTTGCATCAAGGTACAGTCTTGCATCATAGTGCAGGCTTGCATTCTAGAACAGGGTTGCATCATAGAGAAGTCATGCATTCTAGAACAGGGTTGCATCAGGGTTCAGTCTTGCATTCTAGAACTTGCTTGCATTCTAGAACACGCTTGTAGCATAGAGAATCTTGCATTGAAGAACAGGGTTGCGTCATAGTGCAGGCTTGAATTCTAGAACTGCCTTCAATCATAATGCAGGCTTGCATTCTAGAACAGGGTTGCATCATAGAGAAGTCTTGCATTCTAGAACTTGCTTGCATTCTAGAACACGCTTGCATCATAGAGAAGGCTTGCATTCAAGAACAAGGTTGCATCATAGAGAAGTCTTGCATTCTAGGGCAGGGTTGCATCAGGGTGCAGTCTTGCATTCTAAAACATGCTTGCATTCTAGAACATGCTTGCATCATAAAGAAGTCTTGCATTCTAGAACAGGATTGCATCAGGGTGCAGTCTTGCATTCTAGAACTGCCCTGAATCATAATGCAGGCTTGTATTCTAGAACAGGGATGCATCAAGGTGCAGTCTTGAATTCTACAACAGGGTTGCATCAGGGTGCTGTCTTGCATTCTAGAACATGCTTGCATTCTAGAACACACTTGCATCATAGAGAAGTCTTGCATTCTAGAACATGCTTGCATTCTAGAACACGCTTGCATCATAGAGAAGTCTTGCATTCTAGAACATGCTTGCATTTTCGAACACGCTTGCATCATAGAGAAGGCTTGCATTAAAGAACATGTTTGCATCAGGGTGCAGTCTTGTGTTCTAGAACTTGCTTGCATCATAGAACACGCTTGCAGCATAGAGAAGTCTTGCATTCTAGAACAGGGTTGCATCATAGTGCAGGCTTGAATTCTAGAACTGCCTTCAATCATAATGCAAACTTGCATTCTAGAACAGGGTTGCATCATAGAGAAGTCTTGCATTCTAGAACATGCTTGCATTCTAGAACACGCTTGCATCATAGAGAAGGCTTGCATTCTAGAACATGTTTGCATCAGGGTGCAGTCTTGCGTTCTAGAACTTGCTTGAATCATAATGCAGTCTTGAATTGTAGAACAGGGTTGCATCAGGGTGCTGTCTTGCATTCTAGAACATGCTTGCATTCTAGAAAACGCTTGCATCATAGAGAAGCCTTGCATTCTAGAAAATGCTTGCATTCTAGAACACGCTTGCATCATAGAGAAGTCTTGCATTCTAGAACAGGGTTGCATCAGGGTGCAGTCTTGCATTCTAGAACTTGCTTGCATTCTAGAACATGCTTGCAGCATAGAGAAGTCTTGCATTCTAGAACAGGGTTGCATCATAGTGCAGGCTTGAATTCTAGAACTGCCTTCAATCATAATGCAGGCTTGCATTCTAGAACAGGGTTGCATCATAGAGAAGTCTTGCATTCTAGATCAGGGTTGCGTCAGGGTGCAGTCTTGCATTCTAGAACATGCTTACATTCCCGAACAGGGTTGCATCATAGAGAAGTCTTGCATTCTAGAACAGGGTTGCATCAGGGTGCAGTCTTGCATTCTAGAACATGCTTGCATTCTAGAACACGCATGCATCATAGCGAAGTCTTGCATTTTAGAACATGGTTGCATTCTAGAACACGCTTGCATCATAGAGAAGTCTTGCATTCTTGAACATGTTTGCATCATATTGCAGGCTTGAATTCTAGGACTTCTTTGAATCATAGTGCAGGCTTGCATTCTTGAACAGGGTTGCATCAAGGTACAGTCTTGCATCATAGTGCAGGCTTGCATTCTAGAACAGGGTTGCATCATAGAGAAGTCTTGCATTCTAGAACAGGGTTGCATCAGGGTGCAGTCTTGCATTCTAGAACATACTTGCATGATAGTGCAGGCTTGCATTCTAGAACTGCGTTGAATCATAATGCAGGCTTGCATTCTAGGACACGCTTGCATCATAGAGAAGTCATGCATTCTAGAACAGGGTTGCATCAGGGTTCAGTCTTGCATTCTAGAACTTGCTTGCATTCTAGAACACGCTTGTAGCATAGAGAATCTTGCATTCAAGAACAGGGTTGCGTCATAGTGCAGGCTTGAATTCTAGAACTGCCTTCAATCATAATGCAGGCTTGCATTCTAGAACAGGGTTGCATCATAGAGAAGTCTTGCATTCTAGAACTTGCTTGCATTCTAGAACACGCTTGCATCATAGAGAAGGCTTGCATTCAAGAACAAGGTTGCATCATAGAGAAGTCTTGCATTCTAGGGCAGGGTTGCATCAGGGTGCAGTCTTGCATTCTAAAACATGCTTGCATTCTAGAACATGCTTGCATCATAAAGAAGTCTTGCATTCTAGAACAGGATTGCATCAGGGTGCAGTCTTGCATTCTAGAACTGCCCTGAATCATAATGCAGGCTTGTATTCTAGAACAGGGATGCATCAAGGTGCAGTCTTGAATTCTAGAACATGCTTGCATTCTAGAACACGCTTGCATCATAGAGAAAGCTTGCATTCTAGAACATGTTTGCATCAGGGTGTAGTCTTGTGTTCTAGAACTTGCTTGCATCATAGAACACGCTTGCATCATAGAGAAGTCTTGCAATCTAGAACAGGGTTGCATCAGGTTTCAGTCTTGCATTCTAGAACTGCCTTCAATCATAATGCAGGCTTGCATTCTAGAACAGGGTTGCATCATAGAGAAGTCTTGCATTCTAGAGCAGGGTTGCATCAGGGTGCAGTCTTGCATTCTAGAACTTGCTTGCATTCTAGAACACGCTTGCATCATAGAGAAGTCTTGCATTCTAGAACAGGGTTACATCATAGTGCAGGCTTGAATTCTAGAACTGCCTTCAATCATAATGCAGGCTTGCATTCTAGAACATGCTTGCATTCTAGAACAGGGTTGCATCAGGGTGCAGTCTTCCATTCTAGAACATACTTGCATTCTAGAACACGGTTGCATCATAGAGAAGTCTTGCATTCTAGAACATGCTTGCATTCTAGAACACGCTTGCATCATAGAGAAGGCTTGCATTCTAGAACATGTTTGCATCAGGGTGCAGTCTTGCGTTCTAGAACTTGCTTGCATCATAGAACACGCTTGCAGCATAGAGAAGTCTTGCATTCTAGAACAGGGTTGCATCATAGTGCAGGCTTGAATTCCAGAACTGCCTTCAATCATAATGCAGTCTTGCATTCTAGAACAGGGTTGCATCATAGAGAAGTCTTGCATTCTAGAACATGCTTGCATTCTAGAACACCCTTGCATCATAGAGAAGTCTTGCATTCTAGAACAGGGTTGCATCAGGGTGCAGTCTTGCATTCTAGAACTCCCTTGAATCATAATGCAGTCTTGCATTCTAGAACAGGATTGCATCAGGGTGCTGTCTTGCATTCTAGAACATGCTTGCATTCTAGAACACGCTTGCATCATAGAGAAACCTTGCATTCTAGAAAATGCTTGCATTCTAGAACACGCTTGCATGATAGTGAAGTCTTGCATTCTAGAACATGCTTGCATTCTAGAACACGCTTGCATCATAGAGAAACCTTGCATTCTAGAACATGCTTGCATTCTAGAACACGCTTGCATTATAGAGAAGTCTTGCATTCTAGAACTTGCTTGCATTCTAGAACACGCTTGCAGCATAGAGAAGTCTTGCATTCTAGAACATGCTTGCATCATAGTGCAGGCTTGCATTCTAGAACTGCCCTGAATCATAATGCAGGCTTGTATTCTAGAACAGGGATGCATCAAGGTGCAGTCTTGAATTCTAGAACATGCTTGCATTCTAGAACACGCTTGCATCATAGAGAAGTCTTGCATTCTAGAACATGCTTGCATTTTCGAACACGCTTGCATCATAGAGAAGGCTTGCATTCTGGAACATGTTTGCATCAGGGTGTAGTCTTGTGTTCTAGAACTTGCTTGCATCATAGAACACGCTTGCATCATAGAGAAGTCTTGCAATCTAGAACAGGGTTGCATCAGGTTTCAGTCTTGCATTCTAGAACTGCCTTCAATCATAATGCAGGCTTGCATTCTAGAACAGGGTTGCATCATAGAGAAGTCTTGCATTCTAGAACAGGGTTGCGTCAGGGTGCAGTCTTGCATTCTAGAATATGCTTACATTCCAGAACAGGGTTGCATCATAGAGAAGTCTTGCATTCTAGAACACGGTTGCATCAGGGTGCAGTCTTGCATTCTAGAACATGCTTGCATCATAGAGAAGCCTTGCATTCTAGAAAATGCTTGCATTCTAGAACACGCTTGCATCATAGTGAAGTCTTGCATTCTAGAACATGCTTGCATTCTAGAACACGCTTGCATCATAGAGAAGGCTTGCATTCTAGAACATGTTTGCATCAGTGTGCAGTCTTGCGTTCTAGAACTTGCTTGCATCATAGAACACGCTTGCATCATAGAGAAGTCTTGCATTCTAGAACATGCTTGCATTTTCGAACACGCTTGCATCATAGAGAAGGCTTGCATTCTGGAACATGTTTGCATCAGGGTGTAGTCTTGTGTTCTAGAACTTGCTTGCATCATAGAACACGCTTGCATCATAGAGAAGTCTTGCAATCTAGAACAGGGTTGCATCAGGTTTCAGTCTTGCATTCTAGAACTGCCTTCAATCATAATGCAGGCTTGCATTCTAGAACAGGGTTGCATCATAGAGAAGTCTTGCATTCTAGAACAGGGTTGCGTCAGGGTGCAGTCTTGCATTCTAGAATATGCTTACATTCCAGAACAGGGTTGCATCATAGAGAAGTCTTGCATTCTAGAACACGGTTGCATCAGGGTGCAGTCTTGCATTCTAGAACATGCTTGCATCATAGAGAAGCCTTGCATTCTAGAAAATGCTTGCATTCTAGAACACGCTTGCATCATAGTGAAGTCTTGCATTCTAGAACATGCTTGCATTCTAGAACACGCTTGCATCATAGAGAAGGCTTGCATTCTAGAACATGTTTGCATCAGTGTGCAGTCTTGCGTTCTAGAACTTGCTTGCATCATAGAACACGCTTGCAGCATAGAGAAGTCTTGCATTCTAGAACAGGGTTGCATCATAGTGTAGGCTTGAATTCCAGAACTGCCTTCAATCATAATGCAGGCTTGCATTCTAGAACAGGGTTGCATCATAGAGAAGTCTTGCATTCTAGAACATGCTCGCATTCTAGAACACGCTTGCATCATAGAGAAGTCTTGCATTCTAGAACATGCTTGCATTCTAGAACACGCTTTCATCATAGAGAAGTCTTGCATTCTAGAACAGGGTTGCGTCAGGGTGCAGTCTTGCATTCTAGAACATGCTTGCATTCCAGAACAGGGTTGCATCATAGAGAAGGCTTGCATTCTAGAACATGGTTGCATCAGGGTGCAGTCTTGCATTCTAGAACATGCTTGCATTCTAGAACACGCTTGCATCATAGATAAGTCTTGCATTCTAGAACATGCTTGCATTCTAGAACACGCTTGCATCATAGAGAAGGCTTGCATTCTAGAATATGCTTGCATTTTAGAACACGCTTGCATCATAGAGAAGTCTTGCATTCTAGAACAGGGTTGCATCAGGGTGCTGTCTTGCATTCTAGAACATGCTTGCATTCCAGAACACGCTTGCATCATAGAGAAGTCTTGAATTCTACAACAGGGTTGCATCAGGGTGCTGTCTTGCATTCTAGAACATGCTTGCATTCTAGAACACGCTTGCATCATAGAGAAGTCTTGCATTCTAGAACATGCTTGCATTCTAGAACACGCTTGCATCATAGAGAAGTCTTGCATTCTAGAACATGCTTACATTCTAGAACACGCTTGCAGCAAAGAGAAGTCATGCATTCTAGAACAAGGTAGCATCAGGGTGCAGTCTTGCATTCTAGAACTTGCTTGCATTCTAGAACACGCTTGCAGCATAGAGAAGTCTTGCATTCTAGAGCAGGGTTGCATCAGGGTGCAGTCTTGCATTCTAGAACTTGCTTGCATTCTAGAACACGCTTGCATCATAGAGAGGCCTTGCATTCTAGAACATTCTTTCATTCTAGAACACGCTTGCATCATAGAGAAGTCTAGCATTCTAGAACATTTTTGCATCATATTGCAGGCTTGAATTCTAGGACAACTTTGAATCATAGTGCAGGCTTGTATTCTAGAACAGGGTGGCAACAAGGTACAGTCTTGCATTCTAGAAACAGTCATGCATCATAGTGCAGTCTTGCATTCTAGAACATGCTTGCATTCTAGAACATACTTGCATCATAAAGAAGTCTTGCATTCTAGAAAAGGATTGCATCAGGGTGCAGTGTTGCATTCTAGAACATGCTTGCATTCTAGAACAGGGTTGCATCATAGAGAAGTCTTGCATTCTAGAACATGCTTGCATTTTCGAACACGCTTGCATCATAGAGAAGGTTTGCATTCTAGAACATGTTTGCATCAGGGTGCAGTCTTGTGTTCTAGAACTTGCTTGCATCATAGAACACGCTTTCATCATAGAGAAGTCTTGCATTCTAGAGCAGGGTTGCATCAGGTTGCAGTCTTGCATTCTAGAACTTGCTTGCATTCTAGAACACGCTTGCATCATAGAGAAGTCTTGCATTCTAGAACAGGGTTACATCATAGTGCAGGCTTGAATTCTAGAACTGCCTTCAATCATAATGCAGGCTTGCATTCTAGAACAGGGTTGCATCATAGAGAAGTCTTGCATTCTAGAACATGCTTGCATTCTAGAACACGATTGCATCATAGAGAAGTCTTGCATTATAGAACAGGGTTGCATCAGGGTGCAGTCTTGCATTCTAGAACTTGCTTGCATTCTAGAACACGCTTGCATCATAGAGAAGTCTTGCATTCTAGAACAGGGTTACATCATAGTGCAGGCTTGAATTCTAGATCTGCCTTCAATCATAATGCAGGCTTGCATTCTAGAACATGCTTGCATTCTAGAACAGGGTTGCATCAGGGTTCAGTCTTCCATTCTAGAACATACTTGCATTCTAGAACACGGTTGCATCATAGTGAAGTCTTGCATTCTAGAACATGCTTGCATTCTAGAACACGCTTGCATCATAGAGAAGTCTTGCATTCTAGAACATGCTTGCATTCTAGAACACGCTTGCATCATAGAGAAGGCTTGCATTCTAGAACAGGGTTACATCATAGTGCAGGCTTGAATTCTAGAACTGCCTTCAATCATAATGTAGGCTTGCATTCTAGAACAGGGTTGCATCATAGAGAAGTCTTGCATTCTAGAACATGCTTGCATTCTAGAACACGATTGCATCATAGAGAAGTCTTGCATTATAGAACAGGGTTGCATCAGGGTGCAGTCTTGCATTCTAGAACTTGCTTGCATTCTAGAACACGCTTGCATCATAGAGAAGTCTTGCATTCTAGAACAGGGTTACATCATAGTGCAGGCTTGAATTCTAGAACTGCCTTCAATCATAATGCAGGCTTGCATTCTAGAACATGCTTGCATTCTAGAACAGGGTTGCATCAGGGTTCAGTCTTCCATTCTAGAACATACTTGCATTCTAGAACACGGTTGCATCATAGTGAAGTCTTGCATTCTCGAACATGCTTGCATTCTAGAACACGCTTGCATCATAGAGAAGTCTTGCATTCTAGAACATGCTTGCATTCTAGAACACGCTTGCATCATAGAGAAGGCTTGCATTCTAGAACACGCTTTCATCATAGAGAAGTCTTTCATTCTCAAACATGCTTGCATTCTAGAACACGCTTGCATCATAGAGAAGTCTTGCATTCTAGAACAGGGTTACATCATAGTGCAGGCTTGAATTCTAGAACTGCCTTCAATCATAATGCAGGCTTGCATTCTAGAACATGCTTGCATTCTAGAACAGGGTTGCATCAGGGTTCAGTCTTCCATTCTAGAACATACTTGCATTCTAGAACACGGTTGCATCATAGTGAAGTCTTGCATTCTAGAACATGCTTGCATTCTAGAACACGCTTGCATCATAGAGAAGTCTTGCATTCTAGAACATGCTTGCATTCTAGAACACGCTTGCATCATAGAGAAGGCTTGCATTCTAGAACACGCTTTCATCATAGAGAAGTCTTTCATTCTCAAACATGCTTGCATTCTAGAACACGCTTGCAGCATAGAGAAGTCTTGCATTCTAGAACATGCTTACATTCTAGAACACGCTTGCAGCAAAGAGAAGTCATGCATTCTAGAACAAGGTAGCATCAGGGTGCAGTCTTGCATTCTAGAACTTGCTTGCATTCTAGAACATGCTTGCAGCATAGAGAAGTCTTGCATTCTAGAGCAGGGTTGCATCAGGGTGCAGTCTTGCATTCTAGAACTTGCTTGCATTCTAGAACACGCTTGCATCATAGAGAGGCCTTGCATTCTAGAACATTCTTTCATTCTAGAACACGCTTGCATCATAGAGAAGTCTAGCATTCTAGAACATTTTTGCATCATATTGCAGGCTTGAATTCTAGGACAACTTTGAATCATAGTGCAGGCTTGTATTCTAGAACAGGGTGGCAACAAGGTACAGTCTTGCATTCTAGAAACAGTCATGCATCATAGTGCAGTCTTGCATTCTAGAACATGCTTGCATTCTAGAACATACTTGCATCATAAAGAAGTCTTGCATTCTAGAAAAGGATTGCATCAGGGTGCAGTGTTGCATTCTAGAACATGCTTGCATTCTAGAACAGGGTTGCATCATAGAGAAGTCTTGCATTCTAGAACATGCTTGCATTTTCGAACACGCTTGCATCATAGAGAAGGTTTGCATTCTAGAACATGTTTGCATCAGGGTGCAGTCTTGTGTTCTAGAACTTGCTTGCATCATAGAACACGCTTTCATCATAGAGAAGTCTTGCATTCTAGAGCAGGGTTGCATCAGGTTGCAGTCTTGCATTCTAGAACTTGCTTGCATTCTAGAACACGCTTGCATCATAGAGAAGTCTTGCATTCTAGAACAGGGTTACAACATAGTGCAGGCTTGAATTCTAGAACTGCCTTCAATCATAATGCAGGCTTGCATTCTAGAACAGGGTTGCATCATAGAGAAGTCTTGCATTCTAGAACATGCTTGCATTCTAGAACACGATTGCATCATAGAGAAGTCTTGCATTCTAGAACATGTTTGCATTCCAGAACAGGGTTGCATCATAGAGAAGTCTTGCATTCTAGAACACGGTTGCATCAGGGTGCAGTCTTGCATTCTAAAACATGCTTGCATTCTAGAACACGCATGCATCATAGAGAAGTCTTGCATTTTAGAACATGGTTGCATTCTAGAACACGCATGCATCATAGAGAAGTCTAGCATTCTAGAACATGCTTACATTCTAGAACACGCTTGCATCATAGAGAAGTCTTGCATTCTAGAACATGCTTGCATTTTAGAACACGCTTGCATCATAGAGAAGGCTTGCATTCTAGAACATGTTTGCATCAGGGTGCAGTCTTGTGTTCTAGAACTTGCTTGCATCATAAAACACGCTTGCATCATAGAGAAGTCTTGCATTCTAGAACAGGGTTGCATCAGGGTGCAGTCTTGCATTCTAGAACTCCCTTGAATCATAATGCAGCCTTGAATTCTAGAACACGGTTGCATCAGTGTGCTGTCTTGCAATCTAGAACATGCTTGCATTCTAGAACACGCTTGCATCATAGAGAAGCCTTGCATTCTAGAAAATGCTTGCATTCTAGAACACGCTTGCATCATAGTGAAGTCTTGCATTCTAGAACATGCTTGCATTCTAGAACGCTTTCATCATAGAGAAGTAGATAAGAGGTCCTTCTATCTACAGAATGCTGCTTTTTAGTATGATATGACACACTGTTGCCAGAATACTTCTTTTCCTTTACAAATTAAGGACATTTCCACCCTAAATATCAGTCTCTGTCAAAATTTGGAAAATTTTCACAAGACTATCAATAGTGACCCCAGAAATCAGAAGTTCTTTCTTAAGTATCACTCTTTATCTTCGCAAAAGTAGGATTTTCTTTCAAAAATAATGCTTCTCAACCTTAAAAACATCATTTCCTCCCCAAAGTGCTGGGTTTTATCCCCAAAAGATGACATTTTCTCTACAAAATGAAGCTTTCTAGCTCAGTTATCAAGCATTGCTTCCAGAATACCTGCTTTCCTCTACAAAACAAGGAGATTTCCACCCGAAATATCAATTTCTGACAACATTTAGGCAATTTTTCACCAGAATAACAATACTTATCCCAGAAATAAGAAGTTCTCTCCTAAGTATCACTCCTTATCCTTGCAATAAATGGAATTTTCTTTCCAAAATAATGCTTTTCATCCCTAAAAATAGCATTTTCTCCCCAAAATTTTGGTTTTTAACCACAATAGAAGATAACTTTCTCTACAAAACGATGCTTTCTGGGAGAATATGACGCATGAATTCCACCATGCCTGTTTGCCTGTACAAAAGTAGGACATTTCCACCCGAAATATCAATTTCTGTCTACATTTAGACCATTTTTCACCAGAGAAACAATACTTATCCCAGAAATAAGAAGGTTATCACTCCTTATCATTGCAATAAATGGAATTTTCTTTCCAAAATAATGATTTTCATCCTTAAAAATAGCATTTTCTTCTCAAAATTCTGGTTTTTAACCACAATAGAAGATAACTTTCTCTACAAAACGATGCTTTCTGGGAGAATATGACGCATTAATTCCACCATGCCTGTTTGCCTGTACAAAAGTAGGGCATTTCCTCCCGAAATATCAATTTCTGTCTACATTTAGACCATTTTTTACCAGAATAACAATACTTATCCCAGAAATAAGAAGGTTATCACTCCTTATCATTGCAATAAATGGAATTTTCTTTCCAAAATAATGCTTTTCATCCCTCAAATCAGCATTTTATTCCCAAAAATGCTGGTTTTCATCCTTGAAAGAAGACATTTTCTCTACAAAATGATGCTTTGTAGCATCGTATGACCCATTGTTTCCAGAATTCCTATTTTCCTCTACAAAACCAGGATATTCCCACCCGAAATTTCCATTTCTGTCACCATTTAGAATTGATTCACAGAAATATCAAAACTTACCCCACAAATTACAAGGTCCGTCTTAAGTATCACTCTTTATCTTGGCAAAATTATGATTTTCTTTCCAAAATAATGCTTTTCACCCTAACAATAGCATTTTATTCCCCAAAATGCTGGTCTTCATCCCTGAAAGAAGACGTTTTCTCTACAAAATGATGCTTTCTAGCGGAATATTGCACCTTGTTTCCAGAATACCCGTTTTCCTCTACAGAATTCAGACATCTCCACGCGAAATATCAATTTCCGTCAAAATTTGGAAAATTTTCACGCGAATATGGATACTTACCCCAGAAATAAGAAGCTCTCTCATAAGTATCGTTTTTTCTCTTTGCAAAAATATTATTATTTTTACAAAAAATATATATTCAAAACTTGGATACAGCATGTCATTCCAGAAATACTAGATTTCATTCCCTAATGAAGACACTCCTCATAAAATCTTCTTTTTTCTTACAAAAAAGCTATCATTTCTTCTCATTACAAAACAATTTTCTAACTCAGTTTATATTCTACTTTCATTCCTTTCTTATAAAGTCTCGTTTTCCTCTTAATATTTCCTTCATCGTTCTGTTGCATAATTTTAACTCGACAACCTATATGCTTCTCACTCAAAAGAAAGGTACCGGCCGAAGTCTGCTTGCAGCAGAGACGCTCGAATCACGGAGCTCGGTTGTTGCCGCTTCTCCGAGAAAAGAGCGGTCGCGGCCAAATCGGTAGCCGATAAAGAGCGACTTCGGCCGGCTGCTTTCTTCCGAGGCGGGGGGGTTCCTCACGGCAGCCCGGAAAGGAACACTTTGTCTTCAGCTTCCTTTCTCGCTGAAAGCACAACTCCTAGCACTGTTCCAAGCGGTTATTCTTCCGTTTGGACAGATTTCGTTTCTTTCCTCTTTTTCCATTGCTACACAACTAGTTTCTCAGTCGAAGTGGAAAGAAACGAGTTCTTCTTACTTATCTGACGGGCGTGCTCAATAGAGCTGGGAGTTGCTCATTCGGAGAGAACACGACTTGATGTTCAATTCGCTCTATTCTAGGCTGCGGGGATACGCTTCTCCCTCGAGAGAGGTGCCGGCCGAAGTCGCACTACTCGGCTGCAGCAGAGACGCTCGAATCACGGAGCTCGGTTGTTGCCGCTTCTCCGAGAAAAGAGCGGTCGCGGCCAAATCGGTAGCCGATAAAGAGCGACTTCGGCCGGCTGCTTTCTTCCGAGGCGGGGGGGTTCCTTACGGCAGCCCGGAAAGGAACACTTTGTCCTCAGCTTCCTTTCTCGCTGAAAGCACAACTCCTAGCACTGTTCCAAGCGGTTATTCTTCCGTTTGGACAGATTTCGTTTCTTTCCTCTTTTTCCATTGCTACACAACTAGTTTCTCAGTCGAAGTGGAAAGAAACGAGTTCTTCTTACTTATCTGACGGGCGTGCTCAATAGAGCTGGGAGTTGCTCATTCGGAGAGAACACGACTTGATGTTCAATTCGCTCTATTCTAGGCTGCGGGGATACGCTTCTCCCTCGAGAGAGGTGCCGGCCGAAGTCGCACTACTCGGCTGCAGCAGAGACGCTCGAATCACGGACCTCGGTTGTTGCCGCTTCTCCGAGAAAAGAGCGGTCGCGGCCAAATCGGTAGCCGATAAAGAGCGACTTCGGCCGGCTGCTATCTCCCGCGGCGGCGGTGTTCCTCACTTTCGCATTTTCACGCGAATATGGATACTTACCCCAGAAATAAGAAGTTCTCTCATAAGCATCGTTCTTTCTCTTTGCAAAAATATTACTATTTTTACAAAAATTATTTTTAATACATGAATAAAGCATGTCATGAAAATTTTCAAAATTTTCTCCGATGGAAAGCATCATTTTCTAGAGAAAATGTCTTCTTTTGGGGATGAAATCCAGAATTTGGGGGTGAAAATGCTGTCTTGAGTGATGAAATGCATTACTTTGGAAAGAGAATAGTATTCTTGAAAAGATAAAGAATGATTCTTAAGAGAGAACTTCTAATCTCCGCGATAAGTATTGATATTAATGTGAAAATGTTTTAATTTTAACAGAAACTGCTAATTAGTTTAGAAATGTCCTTAATTTCTAGAGTAAAACAGGTATTCCGGAAATAGTATGACATACTCTGATAGAAAACAAGATTTTATAGGGAAAGTGTCTTCATGAGGGGATAAAATCCAGTATTTTTGGGATGACATGCTATATCCAAGTATTAAAAATATTTTTTTTGTAAAAATAATAATATTTTTGCAAAGAGAAAGAACGATACTTATGAGAGAACTTCTTATTTCTGGGGTAAGTATTGTTATTCTGGTGAAAAATTGCCTAAATGTTGTCAGAAATTGATATTTCGGGTGGAAATCTCCTTGTTTTGTAGAGGAAAGTAGGTATTCTGGAAGCAATGCTTGATAACTGAGCTAGAAAGCTTCATTTTGTAGAGAAAATGTCATCTTTTGGGGATAAAACCCAGCAGTTTGGGGAAGAAATGATGTTTTTAAGGTTGAGAAGCATTATTTTTGAAAGAAAATCCTACTTTTGCGAAGATAAAGAGTGATACTTAAGAAAGAACTTCTGATTTCTGGGGTCACTATTGATAGTCTTGTGAAAATTTTCCAAATTTTCACAGAGACTGATATTTAGGGTGGAAATGTCCTTAATTTGTAAAGGAAAAGAAGTATTCTGGCAACAGTGTGTCATATCTTCTCTATGATGCAAGCGTATTCTAGAATGCAAGCATGTTCTAGAATGCAAGACTCCACCCTGATGCAACCCTGTTCTACAATGCAAGACTGTACCTTGATGCAACCCTGTTCAAGAATGCAAGCGTGTTCTAGAATGCAAGAGTTCTCTATGATGCAACCCTGTTCTAGAATGCAAGATTTCTCTATGATGCAAGCGTGTTCTAGAATGCAACTCTGTTCTAGATTGCAAGACTTCTCTATGATGCGTGTTCTAGAATGCAGGCATGTTCTAGAATGCAAGACTTCTCTATGATGCAACCCTGTTCTCGAATGCAAGCATGTTCTAGAATGCAAGACTCCACCCTGATGCAACCCTGTTCTAGAATGCAAGCGTGTTCTAGAATGCAACAGTTCTCTATGATGCAACCCTGTTCTAGAATGCAAGATTTCTCTATGATGCAAGCGTGTTCTAGAATGCAAACCTGTTCTAGATTGCAAGACTTCTCTATGATGCGTGTTCTAGAATGCAAGCATGTTCAAGAATGCAAGACTTCTCTATGATGCAACCCTGTTCTTGAATGCAAGCATGTTCTAGAATGCAAGACTCCACCCTGATGCAACCCTGTTCTAGAATGCAAGACTTCTCTATGATGCAACCCTGTTCTAGACTGCAAGACTTTTCTATGGTGCAAGCGTGTTCTAGAATGCAACAAGTTCGAGAATGCAAGACTGCATCCTGATGCAACCCTGTTCTAGAATGCAAGACTTCTCTATGATGCAACCCTGTTCTGGAATGCATGAATGTTCTAGAATGCAAGACTTCTCTATGATGCAGTCGTGTTCTAGAATGCAAGCATGTTCTAGAATGCAAGACTTCTCTATGATGCAACCCTGTTCTAGAATGCAAGCCTGCATTATGATTGAAGGCAGTTCTAGAATTCAAGCCTGCACTATGATGCAACCCTGTTCTAGAATCCAAGACTTCTCTATGCTGCAAGCGTGTTCTAGAATGCAAGCAAGTTCTTGAATGCAAGACTGCACCCTGATGCAAACCTGTTCTAGAATGCAAGACTTCTCTATGATGCAAGCAAGTTCTAGAATGCAAGAATGTTCTAGAATGCAAGACTTCTCTATGATGCAAGCGTGTTCTAGAATGCAAGCATGTTCTAGAATGCAAGACTGCACCCTGATGCAACCCTGTTCTAGAATGCAAGATTTCTCTATGATGCAAGCGTGTTCTAGAATGCAACCCTGTTCTAGATTGCAAGACTTCTCTATGATGCGTGTTCTAGAATGCAGGCATGTTCTAGAATGCAAGACTTCTCTATGATGCAACCCTGTTCTAGAATGCAAGCATGTTCTAGAATGCAAGACTCCACCCTGATGCAACCCTGTTCTAGAATGCAAGCCTGCATTATGATTGAAGGCAGTTCTAGAATTCAAGCCTGCACTATGATGCAACCCTGTTCTAGAATCCAAGACTTCTCTATGCTGCAAGCGTGTTCTAGAATGCAACAAGTTCTAGAATGCAAGACTGCATCCTGATGCAACCCTGTTCTAGAACGCAAGACTTCTCTATGATGCAAGCATGTTCTAGATTGCAAGACTGCTCTATGATCCAAGACTGTTTCTAGAAAGCAAGACTGTACCTTGTTGCAACCCTGTTCTAGAATGCAAGCCTGCACTATGATTCAAAGTAGTCCTAGAATTCAAGCCTGCAATATGATGCAAACATGTTCTAGAATACTAGACTTCTCTATGATGCAACCCTGTTCTAGAATGCAACCATGTTCTAAAATGCAAGACTTCTCTATGATGCATGCGTGTTCTAGAATGCAAGCATGTTCTAGAATGCAAGACTGCATAATGATGCAACCGTGTTCTAGAATGCAAGACTTCTCTCTGATGCAAGCGTGTCCTAGAATGCAAGCCTGCATTATGATTCAACGCAGTTCTAGAATGCAAAACTGCACTATGATGCAAACATGTTCTAGAGTGCAAGACTGCACCCTGATGCAGCCCAGTTCTAGAATACAAGACTTCTCTATGATGCAAGCGTGTTCTAGAATGAAAGCATGTTCTAGAATGCAAGACTGCACTATGATGCAACCCTGTTCTAGAATGCAAGACTGTACCTTGATGCATCCCTGTTCTAGAATACAAGCCTGCATTATGATTCAAGGCAGTTCTAGAATGCAAGACTGCACCCTGATGCAACCCTGTTCTAGAATGCAAGACTTCTCTATGATGCAACCCTGTTCTAGAATGCAAGCATGTTCTAGAATGCAAAACTTCTCTATGATGCAAGCGTGTTCTAGAATGCAAGCATGTTCTAGAATGCAAGACTGCACCCTGATGCAACCGTGTTCTAGAATTTAAGACAGCACCTTGATGCATCCCTGTTCTAGAATACAAGCCTGCATTATGATTCAAGGCAGTTCTAGAATGCAAGACTGCACCCTGACACAACCCTGTTCTAGAATGCAAGACTTCTCTATGATGCAACCCTGTTCTAGAATGCAAGCATGTTCTAGAATGCAAGACTGCACCCTGATGCAACCCTGTTCTAGAATGCAAGACTTCTCTATGATGCAACCCTGTTCTGGAATGCAAGCATGTTCTAGAATGCAAGACTGCACCCTGATGCAACACTGTTCTAGAATGCAAGACTTCTCTATGATGCAAGCATGTTCTAGAATGCAAGACTGCACTATGATGCAAGACTGTTTCTAGAATGCAAGACTGTACCTTGTTGCAAACCTGTTCTAGAATGCAAGCCTGCACTATGATTCAAAGTAGTCAACCTTGCATTGTACTTTTCTAGATCAAGCTTCCATCATAGAGAAGTCTTGCATTCTAGAAAGTGTTTGCATCATATTGCAGGCTTGAATTCTAGGACTACTTTGAATCATAGTGCAGGCTTGTATTCTATAACAGGGTTGCAACAAGGTACAGTCTTGCATTCTAGAAACAGTCTTGCATCAGGGTGCAGGCTTGCATTCTAGAACATGCTTGCATTCTATAACATGCTTGCATCATAGAGAAGTCTTGCATTCTAGAACAGGGTTGCATCAGGGTGCAGTCTTGCATTCTAGAACTTGCTTGCATTCTAGAACACACTTGCAGCATAGAGAAGTCTTGCATTCTAGAACAAGGTTGCATCATGGAGAAGTCTTGCATTCTAGAACAGGGTTGCGTCAGGGTACAGTCTTGCATTCTAGAACATGCTTGCATTCTAGGACACGCTTGCATAATAGTGAAGTCTTGCATTCTAGAACATGCTTGCATTCTAGAACACGCTTGCATCATAGAGAAGTATTGCATCATAGTGCAGGCTTGCATTCTAGAACTGCGTTGAATCATAATGCACTCTTGCATTCTAGGACACGCTTGCATCATAGAGAAGTCTTGAATTCTAGAAAGGGGTTGATTCAGGGTGCAGTCTTGCGTTCTAGATCTTGCTTGCATCATAGAACACGCTTGCAGCATAGAGAAGTATTGCATTCTGGAGCAGGGTTACATCATAGTGCAGGCTTGAATTCTAGAACTGCCTTCAATCATAATGCAGGCTTGCATTCTAGAACAGGGTTGCATCATAGAGAAGTCTTGCATTCTAGAACAGGGTTGCATCAGGGTGCAGTCTTGCATTCAAGAACTTCCTTGCATTCTAGAACACGCTTGCAGCATAGAGAAGTCTTGCATTCTAGAACAGGGTTGCATCATAGTGCAGGCTTGAATTCTAGAACTGCCTTCAATCATAATGCAGGCTTGCATTCTAGAACAGGGTTGCATCAGGGTGCAGTCTTGCATTCTAGAACTTGCTTGCATTCTAGAACAGGGTTGCAACATAGTGAAGTCTTGCATTCTAGAACATTCTTGCATTCCAGAACAGTGTTGCATCATAGAGAAGTCTTGCATTCTAGAACAGGGTTGCATCAGGTTGCAGTCTTGCATACTAGAACATGCTTGCATTCTAGAACACGCTTGCATCATAGAGAAGGCTTGCATTCTAGAACATGTTTGCATCTGGGTGCAGTCTTGCATACTAGAACATGCTTGCATTCTAGAACACGCATGCATCATAAAGAAGTCTAGCATTCTAGAACATGCTTACATTCTAGAACATGCTTGCATCATAGAGAAGTCTTGCATTCTAGAACATGCTTGCATTCCAGAACAGGGTTGCATCATAGAGAAGTCTTGCATTCTAGAACACGGTTGCATCAGGGTGCAGTCTTGCATTCTAAAACATGCTTGCATTCTAGAACACGCATGCATCATAGAGAAGTCTTGCATTTTAGAACATGGTTGCATTCTAGAACACGCATGCATCATAGAGAAGTCTAGCATTCTAGAACATGCTTACATTCTAGAACACGCTTGCATCATAGAGAAGTCTTGCATTCTAGAACATGCTTGCATTTTAGAACACGCTTGCATCATAGAGAAGGCTTGCATTCTAGAACATGTTTGCATCAGGGTGCAGTCTTGTGTTCTAGAACTTGCTTGCATCATAAAACACGCTTGCATCATAGAGAAGTCTTGCATTCTAGAACAGGGTTGCATCAGGGTGCAGTCTTGCATTCTAGAACTCCCTTGAATCATAATGCAGCCTTGAATTCTAGAACACGGTTGCATCAGTGTGCTGTCTTGCAATCTAGAACATGCTTGCATTCTAGAACACGCTTGCATCATAGAGAAGCCTTGCATTCTAGAAAATGCTTGCATTCTAGAACACGCTTGCATCATAGTGAAGTCTTGCATTCTAGAACATGCTTGCATTCTAGAACGCTTTCATCATAGAGAAGTAGATAAGAGGTCCTTCTATCTACAGAATGCTGCTTTTTAGTATGATATGACACACTGTTGCCAGAATACTTCTTTTCCTTTACAAATTAAGGACATTTCCACCCTAAATATCAGTCTCTGTCAAAATTTGGAAAATTTTCACAAGACTATCAATAGTGACCCCAGAAATCAGAAGTTCTTTCTTAAGTATCACTCTTTATCTTCGCAAAAGTAGGATTTTCTTTCAAAAATAATGCTTCTCAACCTTAAAAACATCATTTCCTCCCCAAAGTGCTGGGTTTTATCCCCAAAAGATGACATTTTCTCTACAAAATGAAGCTTTCTAGCTCAGTTATCAAGCATTGCTTCCAGAATACCTGCTTTCCTCTACAAAACAAGGAGATTTCCACCCGAAATATCAATTTCTGACAACATTTAGGCAATTTTTCACCAGAATAACAATACTTATCCCAGAAATAAGAAGTTCTCTCCTAAGTATCACTCCTTATCCTTGCAATAAATGGAATTTTCTTTCCAAAATAATGCTTTTCATCCCTAAAAATAGCATTTTCTCCCCAAAATTTTGGTTTTTAACCACAATAGAAGATAACTTTCTCTACAAAACGATGCTTTCTGGGAGAATATGACGCATGAATTCCACCATGCCTGTTTGCCTGTACAAAAGTAGGACATTTCCACCCGAAATATCAATTTCTGTCTACATTTAGACCATTTTTCACCAGAGAAACAATACTTATCCCAGAAATAAGAAGGTTATCACTCCTTATCATTGCAATAAATGGAATTTTCTTTCCAAAATAATGATTTTCATCCTTAAAAATAGCATTTTCTTCTCAAAATTCTGGTTTTTAACCACAATAGAAGATAACTTTCTCTACAAAACGATGCTTTCTGGGAGAATATGACGCATTAATTCCACCATGCCTGTTTGCCTGTACAAAAGTAGGGCATTTCCTCCCGAAATATCAATTTCTGTCTACATTTAGACCATTTTTTACCAGAATAACAATACTTATCCCAGAAATAAGAAGGTTATCACTCCTTATCATTGCAATAAATGGAATTTTCTTTCCAAAATAATGCTTTTCATCCCTCAAATCAGCATTTTATTCCCAAAAATGCTGGTTTTCATCCTTGAAAGAAGACATTTTCTCTACAAAATGATGCTTTGTAGCATCGTATGACCCATTGTTTCCAGAATTCCTATTTTCCTCTACAAAACCAGGATATTCCCACCCGAAATTTCCATTTCTGTCACCATTTAGAATTGATTCACAGAAATATCAAAACTTACCCCACAAATTACAAGGTCCGTCTTAAGTATCACTCTTTATCTTGGCAAAATTATGATTTTCTTTCCAAAATAATGCTTTTCACCCTAACAATAGCATTTTATTCCCCAAAATGCTGGTCTTCATCCCTGAAAGAAGACGTTTTCTCTACAAAATGATGCTTTCTAGCGGAATATTGCACCTTGTTTCCAGAATACCCGTTTTCCTCTACAGAATTCAGACATCTCCACGCGAAATATCAATTTCCGTCAAAATTTGGAAAATTTTCACGCGAATATGGATACTTACCCCAGAAATAAGAAGCTCTCTCATAAGTATCGTTTTTTCTCTTTGCAAAAATATTATTATTTTTACAAAAAATATATATTCAAAACTTGGATACAGCATGTCATTCCAGAAATACTAGATTTCATTCCCTAATGAAGACACTCCTCATAAAATCTTCTTTTTTCTTACAAAAAAGCTATCATTTCTTCTCATTACAAAACAATTTTCTAACTCAGTTTATATTCTACTTTCATTCCTTTCTTATAAAGTCTCGTTTTCCTCTTAATATTTCCTTCATCGTTCTGTTGCATAATTTTAACTCGACAACCTATATGCTTCTCACTCAAAAGAAAGGTACCGGCCGAAGTCTGCTTGCAGCAGAGACGCTCGAATCACGGAGCTCGGTTGTTGCCGCTTCTCCGAGAAAAGAGCGGTCGCGGCCAAATCGGTAGCCGATAAAGAGCGACTTCGGCCGGCTGCTTTCTTCCGAGGCGGGGGGGTTCCTCACGGCAGCCCGGAAAGGAACACTTTGTCTTCAGCTTCCTTTCTCGCTGAAAGCACAACTCCTAGCACTGTTCCAAGCGGTTATTCTTCCGTTTGGACAGATTTCGTTTCTTTCCTCTTTTTCCATTGCTACACAACTAGTTTCTCAGTCGAAGTGGAAAGAAACGAGTTCTTCTTACTTATCTGACGGGCGTGCTCAATAGAGCTGGGAGTTGCTCATTCGGAGAGAACACGACTTGATGTTCAATTCGCTCTATTCTAGGCTGCGGGGATACGCTTCTCCCTCGAGAGAGGTGCCGGCCGAAGTCGCACTACTCGGCTGCAGCAGAGACGCTCGAATCACGGAGCTCGGTTGTTGCCGCTTCTCCGAGAAAAGAGCGGTCGCGGCCAAATCGGTAGCCGATAAAGAGCGACTTCGGCCGGCTGCTTTCTTCCGAGGCGGGGGGGTTCCTTACGGCAGCCCGGAAAGGAACACTTTGTCCTCAGCTTCCTTTCTCGCTGAAAGCACAACTCCTAGCACTGTTCCAAGCGGTTATTCTTCCGTTTGGACAGATTTCGTTTCTTTCCTCTTTTTCCATTGCTACACAACTAGTTTCTCAGTCGAAGTGGAAAGAAACGAGTTCTTCTTACTTATCTGACGGGCGTGCTCAATAGAGCTGGGAGTTGCTCATTCGGAGAGAACACGACTTGATGTTCAATTCGCTCTATTCTAGGCTGCGGGGATACGCTTCTCCCTCGAGAGAGGTGCCGGCCGAAGTCGCACTACTCGGCTGCAGCAGAGACGCTCGAATCACGGACCTCGGTTGTTGCCGCTTCTCCGAGAAAAGAGCGGTCGCGGCCAAATCGGTAGCCGATAAAGAGCGACTTCGGCCGGCTGCTATCTCCCGCGGCGGCGGTGTTCCTCACTTTCGCATTTTCACGCGAATATGGATACTTACCCCAGAAATAAGAAGTTCTCTCATAAGCATCGTTCTTTCTCTTTGCAAAAATATTACTATTTTTACAAAAAATTATTTTTAATACATGAATAAAGCATGTCATGAAAATTTTCAAAATTTTCTCCGATGGAAAGCATCATTTTCTAGAGAAAATGTCTTCTTTTGGGGATGAAATCCAGAATTTGGGGGTGAAAATGCTGTCTTGAGTGATGAAATGCATTACTTTGGAAAGAGAATAGTATTCTTGAAAAGATAAAGAATGATTCTTAAGAGAGAACTTCTAATCTCCGCGATAAGTATTGATATTAATGTGAAAATGTTTTAATTTTAACAGAAACTGCTAATTAGTTTAGAAATGTCCTTAATTTCTAGAGTAAAACAGGTATTCCGGAAATAGTATGACATACTCTGATAGAAAACAAGATTTTATAGGGAAAGTGTCTTCATGAGGGGATAAAATCCAGTATTTTTGGGATGACATGCTATATCCAAGTATTAAAAAATATTTTTTTTGTAAAAATAATAATATTTTTGCAAAGAGAAAGAACGATACTTATGAGAGAACTTCTTATTTCTGGGGTAAGTATTGTTATTCTGGTGAAAAATTGCCTAAATGTTGTCAGAAATTGATATTTCGGGTGGAAATCTCCTTGTTTTGTAGAGGAAAGTAGGTATTCTGGAAGCAATGCTTGATAACTGAGCTAGAAAGCTTCATTTTGTAGAGAAAATGTCATCTTTTGGGGATAAAACCCAGCAGTTTGGGGAAGAAATGATGTTTTTAAGGTTGAGAAGCATTATTTTTGAAAGAAAATCCTACTTTTGCGAAGATAAAGAGTGATACTTAAGAAAGAACTTCTGATTTCTGGGGTCACTATTGATAGTCTTGTGAAAATTTTCCAAATTTTCACAGAGACTGATATTTAGGGTGGAAATGTCCTTAATTTGTAAAGGAAAAGAAGTATTCTGGCAACAGTGTGTCATATCTTCTCTATGATGCAAGCGTATTCTAGAATGCAAGCATGTTCTAGAATGCAAGACTCCACCCTGATGCAACCCTGTTCTACAATGCAAGACTGTACCTTGATGCAACCCTGTTCTAGAATGCAAGCGTGTTCTAGAATGCAAGAGTTCTCTATGATGCAACCCTGTTCTAGAATGCAAGATTTCTCTATGATGCAAGCGTGTTCTAGAATGCAACTCTGTTCTAGATTGCAAGACTTCTCTATGATGCGTGTTCTAGAATGCAGGCATGTTCTAGAATGCAAGACTTCTCTATGATGCAACCCTGTTCTCGAATGCAAGCATGTTCTAGAATGCAAGACTCCACCCTGATGCAACCCTGTTCTAGAATGCAAGCGTGTTCTAGAATGCAACAGTTCTCTATGATGCAACCCTGTTCTAGAATGCAAGATTTCTCTATGATGCAAGCGTGTTCTAGAATGCAAACCTGTTCTAGATTGCAAGACTTCTCTATGATGCGTGTTCTAGAATGCAAGCATGTTCAAGAATGCAAGACTTCTCTATGATGCAACCCTGTTCTTGAATGCAAGCATGTTCTAGAATGCAAGACTCCACCCTGATGCAACCCTGTTCTAGAATGCAAGACTTCTCTATGATGCAACCCTGTTCTAGACTGCAAGACTTTTCTATGGTGCAAGCGTGTTCTAGAATGCAACAAGTTCGAGAATGCAAGACTGCATCCTGATGCAACCCTGTTCTAGAATGCAAGACTTCTCTATGATGCAACCCTGTTCTGGAATGCATGAATGTTCTAGAATGCAAGACTTCTCTATGATGCAGTCGTGTTCTAGAATGCAAGCATGTTCTAGAATGCAAGACTTCTCTATGATGCAACCCTGTTCTAGAATGCAAGCCTGCATTATGATTGAAGGCAGTTCTAGAATTCAAGCCTGCACTATGATGCAACCCTGTTCTAGAATCCAAGACTTCTCTATGCTGCAAGCGTGTTCTAGAATGCAAGCAAGTTCTTGAATGCAAGACTGCACCCTGATGCAAACCTGTTCTAGAATGCAAGACTTCTCTATGATGCAAGCAAGTTCTAGAATGCAAGAATGTTCTAGAATGCAAGACTTCTCTATGATGCAAGCGTGTTCTAGAATGCAAGCATGTTCTAGAATGCAAGACTGCACCCTGATGCAACCCTGTTCTAGAATGCAAGATTTCTCTATGATGCAAGCGTGTTCTAGAATGCAACCCCTGTTCTAGATTGCAAGACTTCTCTATGATGCGTGTTCTAGAATGCAGGCATGTTCTAGAATGCAAGACTTCTCTATGATGCAACCCTGTTCTAGAATGCAAGCATGTTCTAGAATGCAAGACTCCACCCTGATGCAACCCTGTTCTAGAATGCAAGCCTGCATTATGATTGAAGGCAGTTCTAGAATTCAAGCCTGCACTATGATGCAACCCTGTTCTAGAATCCAAGACTTCTCTATGCTGCAAGCGTGTTCTAGAATGCAACAAGTTCTAGAATGCAAGACTGCATCCTGATGCAACCCTGTTCTAGAACGCAAGACTTCTCTATGATGCAAGCATGTTCTAGATTGCAAGACTGCTCTATGATCCAAGACTGTTTCTAGAAAGCAAGACTGTACCTTGTTGCAACCCTGTTCTAGAATGCAAGCCTGCACTATGATTCAAAGTAGTCCTAGAATTCAAGCCTGCAATATGATGCAAACATGTTCTAGAATACTAGACTTCTCTATGATGCAACCCTGTTCTAGAATGCAACCATGTTCTAAAATGCAAGACTTCTCTATGATGCATGCGTGTTCTAGAATGCAAGCATGTTCTAGAATGCAAGACTGCATAATGATGCAACCGTGTTCTAGAATGCAAGACTTCTCTCTGATGCAAGCGTGTCCTAGAATGCAAGCCTGCATTATGATTCAACGCAGTTCTAGAATGCAAAACTGCACTATGATGCAAACATGTTCTAGAGTGCAAGACTGCACCCTGATGCAGCCCAGTTCTAGAATACAAGACTTCTCTATGATGCAAGCGTGTTCTAGAATGAAAGCATGTTCTAGAATGCAAGACTGCACTATGATGCAACCCTGTTCTAGAATGCAAGACTGTACCTTGATGCATCCCTGTTCTAGAATACAAGCCTATTATGATTCAAGGCAGTTCTAGAATGCAAGACTGCACCCTGATGCAACCCTGTTCTAGAATGCAAGACTTCTCTATGATGCAACCCTGTTCTAGAATGCAAGCATGTTCTAGAATGCAAAACTTCTCTATGATGCAAGCGTGTTCTAGAATGCAAGCATGTTCTAGAATGCAAGACTGCACCCTGATGCAACCGTGTTCTAGAATTTAAGACAGCACCTTGATGCATCCCTGTTCTAGAATACAAGCCTGCATTATGATTCAAGGCAGTTCTAGAATGCAAGACTGCACCCTGACACAACCCTGTTCTAGAATGCAAGACTTCTCTATGATGCAACCCTGTTCTAGAATGCAAGCATGTTCTAGAATGCAAGACTGCACCCTGATGCAACCCTGTTCTAGAATGCAAGACTTCTCTATGATGCAACCCTGTTCTGGAATGCAAGCATGTTCTAGAATGCAAGACTGCACCCTGATGCAACACTGTTCTAGAATGCAAGACTTCTCTATGATGCAAGCATGTTCTAGAATGCAAGACTGCACTATGATGCAAGACTGTTTCTAGAATGCAAGACTGTACCCTTGTAGCAAACCTGTTCTAGAATGCAAGCCTGCACTATGATTCAAAGTAGTCAACCTTGCATTGTACTTTTCTAGATCAAGCTTCCATCATAGAGAAGTCTTGCATTCTAGAAAGTGTTTGCATCATATTGCAGGCTTGAATTCTAGGACTACTTTGAATCATAGTGCAGGCTTGTATTCTATAACAGGGTTGCAACAAGGTACAGTCTTGCATTCTAGAAACAGTCTTGCATCAGGGTGCAGGCTTGCATTCTAGAACATGCTTGCATTCTATAACATGCTTGCATCATAGAGAAGTCTTGCATTCTAGAACAGGGTTGCATCAGGGTGCAGTCTTGCATTCTAGAACTTGCTTGCATTCTAGAACACACTTGCAGCATAGAGAAGTCTTGCATTCTAGAACAAGGTTGCATCATGGAGAAGTCTTGCATTCTAGAACAGGGTTGCGTCAGGGTACAGTCTTGCATTCTAGAACATGCTTGCATTCTAGGACACGCTTGCATAATAGTGAAGTCTTGCATTCTAGAACATGCTTGCATTCTAGAACACGCTTGCATCATAGAGAAGTATTGCATCATAGTGCAGGCTTGCATTCTAGAACTGCGTTGAATCATAATGCACTCTTGCATTCTAGGACACGCTTGCATCATAGAGAAGTCTTGAATTCTAGAAAGGGGTTGATTCAGGGTGCAGTCTTGCGTTCTAGATCTTGCTTGCATCATAGAACACGCTTGCAGCATAGAGAAGTATTGCATTCTGGAGCAGGGTTACATCATAGTGCAGGCTTGAATTCTAGAACTGCCTTCAATCATAATGCAGGCTTGCATTCTAGAACAGGGTTGCATCATAGAGAAGTCTTGCATTCTAGAACAGGGTTGCATCAGGGTGCAGTCTTGCATTCAAGAACTTCCTTGCATTCTAGAACACGCTTGCAGCATAGAGAAGTCTTGCATTCTAGAACAGGGTTGCATCATAGTGCAGGCTTGAATTCTAGAACTGCCTTCAATCATAATGCAGGCTTGCATTCTAGAACAGGGTTGCATCAGGGTGCAGTCTTGCATTCTAGAACTTGCTTGCATTCTAGAACAGGGTTGCAACATAGTGAAGTCTTGCATTCTAGAACATTCTTGCATTCCAGAACAGTGTTGCATCATAGAGAAGTCTTGCATTCTAGAACAGGGTTGCATCAGGTTGCAGTCTTGCATACTAGAACATGCTTGCATTCTAGAACACGCTTGCATCATAGAGAAGGCTTGCATTCTAGAACATGTTTGCATCTGGGTGCAGTCTTGCATACTAGAACATGCTTGCATTCTAGAACACGCATGCATCATAAAGAAGTCTAGCATTCTAGAACATGCTTACATTCTAGAACATGCTTGCATCATAGAGAAGTCTTGCATTCTAGAACATGCTTGCATTCCAGAACAGGGTTGCATCATAGAGAAGTCTTGCATTCTAGAACACGGTTGCATCAGGGTGCAGTCTTGCATTCTAAAACATGCTTGCATTCTAGAACACGCATGCATCATAGAGAAGTCTTGCATTTTAGAACATGGTTGCATTCTAGAACACGCATGCATCATAGAGAAGTCTAGCATTCTAGAACATGCTTACATTCTAGAACACGCTTGCATCATAGAGAAGTCTTGCATTCTAGAACATGCTTGCATTTTAGAACACGCTTGCATCATAGAGAAGGCTTGCATTCTAGAACATGTTTGCATCAGGGTGCAGTCTTGTGTTCTAGAACTTGCTTGCATCATAAAACACGCTTGCATCATAGAGAAGTCTTGCATTCTAGAACAGGGTTGCATCAGGGTGCAGTCTTGCATTCTAGAACTCCCTTGAATCATAATGCAGCCTTGAATTCTAGAACACGGTTGCATCAGTGTGCTGTCTTGCAATCTAGAACATGCTTGCATTCTAGAACACGCTTGCATCATAGAGAAGCCTTGCATTCTAGAAAATGCTTGCATTCTAGAACACGCTTGCATCATAGTGAAGTCTTGCATTCTAGAACATGCTTGCATTCTAGAACGCTTTCATCATAGAGAAGTAGATAAGAGGTCCTTCTATCTACAGAATGCTGCTTTTAGTATGATATGACACACTGTTGCCAGAATACTTCTTTTCCTTTACAAATTAAGGACATTTCCACCTAAATATCAGTCTCTGTCAAAATTTGGAAAATTTTCACAAGACTATCAATAGTGACCCCAGAAATCAGAAGTTCTTTCTTAAGTATCACTCTTTATCTTCGCAAAAGTAGGATTTTCTTTCAAAAATAATGCTTCTCAACCTTAAAAACATCATTTCCTCCCCAAAGTGCTGGGTTTTATCCCCAAAAGATGACATTTCTCTACAAAATGAAGCTTTCTAGCTCAGTTATCAAGCATTGCTTCCAGAATACCTGCTTTCCTCTACAAAACAAGGAGATTTCCACCCGAAATATCAATTTCTGACAACATTTAGGCAATTTTTCACCAGAATAACAATACTTATCCCAGAAATAAGAAGTTCTCTCCTAAGTATCACTCCTTATCCTTGCAATAAATGGAATTTTCTTTCCAAAATAATGCTTTTCATCCCTAAAAATAGCATTTTCTCCCCAAAATTTTGGTTTTTAACCACAATAGAAGATAACTTTCTCTACAAAACGATGCTTTCTGGAGAATATGACGCATGAATTCCACCATGCCTGTTTGCCTGTACAAAAGTAGGACATTTCCACCCGAAATATCAATTTCTGTCTACATTTAGACCATTTTTCACCAGAGAAACAATACTTATCCCAGAAATAAGAAGGTTATCACTCCTTATCATTGCAATAAATGGAATTTTCTTCCAAAATAATGATTTTCATCCTTAAAAATAGCATTTTCTTCTCAAAATTCTGGTTTTAACCACAATAGAAGATAACTTTCTCTACAAAACGATGCTTTCTGGGAGAATATGACGCATTAATTCCACCATGCCTGTTTGCCTGTACAAAAGTAGGGCATTTCCTCCCGAAATATCAATTTCTGTCTACATTTAGACCATTTTTTACCAGAATAACAATACTTATCCAAGAAATAAGAAGGTTATCACTCCTTATCATTGCAATAAATGGAATTTCTTCCAAAATAATGCTTTTCATCCCTCAAATCAGCATTTTATTCCCAAAAATGCTGGTTTTCATCCTTGAAAGAAGACATTTTCTCTACAAAATGATGCTTTGTAGCATCGTATGACCCATTGTTTCCAGAATTCCTATTTTCCTCTACAAAACCAGGATATTCCCACCCGAAATTTCCATTTCTGTCACCATTTAGAATTGATTCACAGAAATATCAAAACTTACCCCACAAATTACAAGGTCCGTCTTAAGTATCACTCTTTATCTTGGCAAAATTATGATTTTCTTTCCAAAATAATGCTTTTCACCCTAACAATAGCATTTTATTCCCCAAAATGCTGGTCTTCATCCCTGAAAGAAGACGTTTTCTCTACAAAATGATGCTTTCTAGCGGAATATTGCACCTTGTTTCCAGAATACCCGTTTTCCTCTACAGAATTCAGACATCTCCACGCGAAATATCAATTTCCGTCAAAATTTGGAAAATTTTCACGCGAATATGGATACTTACCCCAGAAATAAGAAGCTCTCCTCATAAGTATCGTTTTTTCTCTTTGCAAAAATATTATTATTTTTACAAAAAAATATATATTCAAAACTTGGATACAGCATGTCATTCCAGAAATACTAGATTTCATTCCCTAATGAAGACACTCCTCATAAAATCTTCTTTTTCTTACAAAAAAGCTATCATTTCTTCTCATTACAAAACAATTTTCTAACTCAGTTTATATTCTACTTTCATTCCTTTCTTATAAAGTCTCGTTTTCCTCTTAATATTTCCTTCATCGTTCTGTTGCATAATTTTAACTCGACAACCTATATGCTTCTCACTCAAAAGAAAGGTACCGGCCGAAGTCTGCTTGCAGCAGAGACGCTCGAATCACGGAGCTCGGTTGTTGCCGCTTCTCCGAGAAAAGAGCGGTCGCGGCCAAATCGGTAGCCGATAAAGAGCGACTTCGGCCGGCTGCTTTCTTCCGAGGCGGGGGGGTTCCTCACGGCAGCCCGGAAAGGAACACTTTGTCTTCAGCTTCCTTTCTCGCTGAAAGCACAACTCCTAGCACTGTTCCAAGCGGTTATTCTTCCGTTTGGACAGATTTCGTTTCTTTCCTCTTTTTCCATTGCTACACAACTAGTTTCTCAGTCGAAGTGGAAAGAAACGAGTTCTTCTTACTTATCTGACGGGCGTGCTCAATAGAGCTGGGAGTTGCTCATTCGGAGAGAACACGACTTGATGTTCAATTCGCTCTATTCTAGGCTGCGGGGATACGCTTCTCCCTCGAGAGAGGTGCCGGCCGAAGTCGCACTACTCGGCTGCAGCAGAGACGCTCGAATCACGGAGCTCGGTTGTTGCCGCTTCTCCGAGAAAAGAGCGGTCGCGGCCAAATCGGTAGCCGATAAAGAGCGACTTCGGCCCGGCTGCTTTCTTCCGAGGCGGGGGGGTTCCTTACGGCAGCCCGGAAAGGAACACTTTGTCCTCAGCTTCCTTTCTCGCTGAAAGCACAACTCCTAGCACTGTTCCAAGCGGTTATTCTTCCGTTTGGACAGATTTCGTTTCTTTCCTCTTTTTCCATTGCTACACAACTAGTTTCTCAGTCGAAGTGGAAAGAAACGAGTTCTTCTTACTTATCTGACGGGCGTGCTCAATAGAGCTGGGAGTTGCTCATTCGGAGAGAACACGACTTGATGTTCAATTCGCTCTATTCTAGCCTGCGGGGATACGCTTCTCCCTCGAGAGAGGTGCCGGCCGAAGTCGCACTACTCGGCTGCAGCAGAGACGCTCGAATCACGGACCTCGGTTGTTGCCGCTTCTCCGAGAAAAGAGCGGTCGCGGCCAAATCGGTAGCCGATAAAGAGCGACTTCGGCCGGCTGCTATCTCCCGCGGCGGCGGTGTTCCTCACTTTCGCATTTTCACGCGAATATGGATACTTACCCCAGAAATAAGAAGTTCTCTCATAAGCATCGTTCTTTCTCTTTGCAAAAATATTACTATTTTTACAAAAAATTATTTTTAATACATGAATAAAGCATGTCATGAAAATTTTCAAAATTTTCTCCGATGGAAAGCATCATTTTCTAGAGAAAATGTCTTCTTTTGGGGATGAAATCCAGAATTTGGGGGTGAAAATGCTGTCTTGAGTGATGAAATGCATTACTTTGGAAAGAGAATAGTATTCTTGAAAAGATAAAGAATGATTCTTAAGAGAGAACTTCTAATCTCCGCGATAAGTATTGATATTAATGTGAAAATGTTTTAATTTTAACAGAAACTGCTAATTAGTTTAGAAATGTCCTTAATTTCTAGAGTAAAACAGGTATTCCGGAAATAGTATGACATACTCTGATAGAAAACAAGATTTTATAGGGAAAGTGTCTTCATGAGGGGATAAAATCCAGTATTTTTGGGATGACATGCTATATCCAAGTATTAAAAATATTTTTTTTTGTAAAAATAATAATATTTTTGCAAAGAGAAAGAACGATACTTATGAGAGAACTTCTTATTTCTGGGGTAAGTATTGTTATTCTGGTGAAAAATTGCCTAAATGTTGTCAGAAATTGATATTTCGGGTGGAAATCTCCTTGTTTTGTAGAGGAAAGTAGGTATTCTGGAAGCAATGCTTGATAACTGAGCTAGAAAGCTTCATTTTGTAGAGAAAATGTCATCTTTTGGGGATAAAACCCAGCAGTTTGGGGAAGAAATGATGTTTTTAAGGTTGAGAAGCATTATTTTTGAAAGAAAATCCTACTTTTGCGAAGATAAAGAGTGATACTTAAGAAAGAACTTCTGATTTCTGGGGTCACTATTGATAGTCTTGTGAAAATTTTCCAAATTTTCACAGAGACTGATATTTAGGGTGGAAATGTCCTTAATTTGTAAAGGAAAAGAAGTATTCTGGCAACAGTGTGTCATATCTTCTCTATGATGCAAGCGTATTCTAGAATGCAAGCATGTTCTAGAATGCAAGACTCCACCCTGATGCAACCCTGTTCTACAATGCAAGACTGTACCTTGATGCAACCCTGTTCAAGAATGCAAGCGTGTTCTAGAATGCAAGAGTTCTCTATGATGCAACCCTGTTTTAGAATGCAAGATTTCTCTATGATGCAAGCGTGTTCTAGAATGCAACTCTGTTCTAGATTGCAAGACTTCTCTATGATGCGTGTTCTAGAATGCAGGCATGTTCTAGAATGCAAGACTTCTCTATGATGCAACCCTGTTCTCGAATGCAAGCATGTTCTAGAATGCAAGACTCCACCCTGATGCAACCCTGTTCTAGAATGCAAGCGTGTTCTAGAATGCAACAGTTCTCTATGATGCAACCCTGTTCTAGAATGCAAGATTTCTCTATGATGCAAGCGTGTTCTAGAATGCAAACCTGTTCTAGATTGCAAGACTTCTAGCAAGATTTCTCTATGATGCAAGCGTGTTCTAGAATGCAAACCTGTTCTAGATTGCAAGACTTCTCTATGATGCGTGTTCTAGAATGCAAGCATGTTCAAGAATGCAAGACTTCTCTATGATGCAACCCTGTTCTTGAATGCAAGCATGTTCTAGAATGCAAGACTCCACCCTGATGCAACCCTGTTCTAGAATGCAAGACTTCTCTATGATGCAACCCTGTTCTAGACTGCAAGACTTTTCTATGGTGCAAGCCGTGTTCTAGAATGCAACAAGTTCGAGAATGCAAGGACTGCATCCTGATGCAACCCTGTTCTAGAATGCAAGACTTCTCTATGATGCAACCCTGTTCTGGAATGCATGAATGTTCTAGAATGCAAGACTTCTCTATGATGCAGTCGTGTTCTAGAATGCAAGCATGTTCTAGAATGCAAGACTTCTCTATGATGCAACCCTGTTCTAGAATGCAAGCCTGCATTATGATTGAAGGCAGTTCTAGAATTCAAGCCTGCACTATGATGCAACCCCTGTTCTAGAATCCAAGACTTCTCTATGCTGCAAGCGTGTTCTAGAATGCAAGCAAGTTCTTGAATGCAAGACTGCACCCTGATGCAAACCTGTTCTAGAATGCAAGACTTCTCTATGATGCAAGCAAGTTCTAGAATGCAAGAATGTTCTAGAAATGCAAGGACTTCTCTATGATGCAAGCGTGTTCTAGAATGCAAGCATGTTCTAGAATGCAAGACCTGCACCCTGATGCAACCCTGTTCTAGAATGCAAGATTTCTCTATGATGCAAGCGTGTTCCTAGAATGCAACCCTGTTCTAGATTGCAAGACTTCTCTATGATGCGTGTTCTAGAATGCAGGCAATGTTCTAGAATGCAAGACTTCTCTATGATGCAACCCTGTTCTAGAATGCAAGCATGTTCTAGAATGCAAGACTCCACCCTGATGCAACCCTGTTCTAGAATGCAAGCCTGCATTATGATTGAAGGCAGTTCTAGAATTCAAGCCTGCACTATGATGCAACCCTGTTCTAGAATCCAAGACTTCTCTATGCTGCAAGCGTGTTCTAGAATGCAACAAGTTCTAGAATGCAAGACTGCATCCTGATGCAACCCCTGTTCTAGAACGCAAGACTTCTCTATGATGCAAGCATGTTCTAGATTGCAAGACTGCTCTATGATCCAAGACTGTTTCTAGAAAGCAAGACTGTACCTTGTTGCAACCCTGTTCTAGAATGCAAGCCTGCACTATGATTCAAAGTAGTCCTAGAATTCAAGCCTGCAATATGATGCTAAACATGTTCTAGAATACTAGACTTCTCTATGATGCAACCCCTGTTCTAGAATGCAACCATGTTCTAAAATGCAAGACTTCTCTATGATGCATGCGTGTTCTAGAATGCAAGCATGTTCTAGAATGCAAGACTGCATAATGATGCAACCGTGTTCTAGAATGCAAGACTTCTCTCTGATGCAAGCGTGTCCTAGAATGCAAGCCTGCATTATGATTCAACGCAGTTCTAGAATGCAAAACTGCACTATGATGCAAACATGTTCTAGAGTGCAAGACTGCACCCTGATGCAGCCCAGTTCTAGAATACAAGACTTCTCTATGATGCAAGCGTGTTCTAGAAATGAAAGCATGTTCTAGAATGCAAGACTGCACTATGATGCAACCCTGTTCTAGAATGCAAGACTGTACCTTGATGCATCCCTGTTCTAGAATACAAGCCTGCATTATGATTCAAGGCAGTTCTAGAATGCAAGACTGCACCCTGATGCAACCCTGTTCTAGAATGCAAGACTTCTCTATGATGCAACCTGTTCTAGAATGCAAGCATGTTCTAGAATGCAAAACTTCTCTATGATGCAAGCGTGTTCTAGAATGCAAGCATGTTCTAGAATGCAAGACTGCACCCTGATGCAACCGTGTTCTAGAATTTAAGACAGCACCTTGATGCATCCCTGTTCTAGAATACAAGCCTGCATTATGATTCAAGGCAGTTCTAGAATGCAAGACTGCACCCTGACACAACCCTGTTCTAGAATGCAAGACTTCTCTATGATGCAACCCTGTTCTAGAATGCAAGCATGTTCTAGAATGCAAGACTGCACCCTGATGCAACCCTGTTCTAGAATGCAAGACTTCTCTATGATGCAACCCTGTTCTGGAATGCAAGCATGTTCTAGAATGCAAGACTGCACCCTGATGCAACACTGTTCTAGAATGCAAGACTTCTCTATGATGCAAGCATGTTCTAGAATGCAAGACTGCACTATGATGCAAGACTGTTTCTAGAATGCAAGACTGTACCTTGTTGCAAACCTGTTCTAGAATGCAAGCCTGCACTATGATTCAAAGTAGTCAACCTTGCATTGTACTTTTCTAGATCAAGCTTCCATCATAGAGAAGTCTTGCATTCTAGAAAGTGTTTGCATCATATTGCAGGCTTGAATTCTAGGACTACTTTGAATCATAGTGCAGGCTTGTATTCTATAACAGGGTTGCAAACAAGGTACAGGTCTTGCATTCTAGAAACAGTCTTGCATCAGGTGCAGGCTTGCATTCTAGAACATGCTTGCATTCTATAACATGCTTGCATCATAGAGAAGTCTTGCATTCTAGAACAGGGTTGCATCAGGGTGCAGTCTTGCATTCTAGAACTTGCTTGCATTCTAGAACACACTTGCAGCATAGAGAAGTCTTGCATTCTAGAACAAGGTTGCATCATGGAGAAGTCTTGCATTCTAGAACAGGGTTGCGTCAGGGTACAGTCTTGCATTCTAGAACATGCTTGCATTCTAGGACACGCTTGCATAATAGTGAAGTCCTTGCATTCTAGAACATGCTTGCATTCTAGAACACGCTTGCATCATAGAGAAGTATTGCATCATAGTGCAGGCTTGCATTCTAGAACTGCGTTGAATCATAATGCACTCTTGCATTCTAGGACACGCTTGCATCTTAGAGAAGTCTTGAATTCTAGAAAGGGGTTGATTCAGGGTGCAGTCTTGCGTTCTAGATCTTGCTTGCATCATAGAACACGCTTGCAGCATAGAGAAGTATTGCATTCTGGAGCAGGGTTACATCATAGTGCAGGCTTGAATTCTAGAACTGCCTTCAATCATAATGCAGGCTTGCATTCTAGAACAGGGTTGCATCATAGAGAAGTCTTGCATTCTAGAACAGGGTTGCATCAGGGTGCAGTCTTGCATTCAAGAACTTCCTTGCATTCTAGAACACGCTTGCAGCAATAGAGAAGTCTTGCATTCTAGAACAGGGTTGCATCATAGTGCAGGCTTGAATTCTAGAACTGCCTTCAATCATAATGCAGGCTTGCATTCTAGAACAGGGTTGCATCAGGGTGCAGTCTTGCATTCTAGAACTTGCTTGCATTCTAGAACAGGGTTGCAACATAGTGAAGTCTTGCATTCTAGAACATTTCTTGCATTCCAGAACAGTGTTGCATCATAGAGAAGTCTTGCATTCTAGAACAGGGTTGCATCAGGTTGCAGTCTTGCATACTAGAACATGCTTGCATTCTAGAACACGCTTGCATCATAGAGAAGGCTTGCATTCTAGAACATGTTTGCATCTGGGTGCAGTCTTGCATACTAGAACATGCTTGCATTCTAGAACACGCATGCATCATAAAGAAGTCTAGCATTCTAGAACATGCTTACATTCTAGAACATGCTTGCATCATAGAGAAGTCTTGCATTCTAGAACATGCTTGCATTACCAGAACAGGGTTGCATCATAGAGAAGTCTTGCATTCTAGAACACGGTTGCATCAGGGTGCAGTCTTGCATTCTAAAACATGCTTGCATTCTAGAACACGCATGCATCATAGAGAAGTCTTGCATTTTAGAACATGGTTGCATTCTAGAACACGCATGCATCATAGAGAAGTCTAGCATTCTAGAACATGCTTACATTCTAGAACACGCTTGCATCATAGAGAAGTCTTGCATTCTAGAACATGCTTGCATTTTAGAACACGCCTTGCATCATAGAGAAGGCTTGCATTCTAGAACATGTTTGCATCAGGGTGCAGTCTTGTGTTCTAGAACTTGCTTGCATCATAAAACACGCTTGCATCATAGAGAAGTCTTGCATTCTAGAACAGGGTTGCATCAGGGTGCAGTCTTGCATTCTAGAACTCCCTTGAATCATAATGCAGCCTTGAATTCTAGAACAACGGTTGCATCAGTGTGCTGTCTTGCAATCTAGAACATGCTTGCATTCTAGAACACGCTTGCATCATAGAGAAGCCTTGCATTCTAGAAAATGCTTGCATTCCTAGAACACGCTTGCATCATAGTGAAGTCTTGCATTCTAGAACATGCTTGCATTCTAGAACGCTTTCATCATAGAGAAGTAGATAAGAGGTCCTTCTATCTACAGAATGCTGCTTTTTAGTATGATATGACACACTGTTGCCAGAATACTTCTTTTCCTTTACAAATTAAGGACATTTCCACCCTAAATATCAGTCTCTGTCAAAATTGGAAAATTTTCACAAGACTATCAATAGTGACCCCCAGAAATCAGAAGTTCTTTCTTAAGTATCACTCTTATCTTCGCAAAAGTAGGATTTTCTTTCAAAAAATAATGCTTCTCAACCTTAAAAACATCATTTCCTCCCCAAAGTGCTGGGTTTTATCCCCAAAAGATGACATTTTCTCTACAAAATGAAGCTTTTCTAGCTCAGTTATCAAGCATTGCTTCCAGAATTACCTGCTTTCCTCTACAAAACAAGGAGATTTCCACCCGAAATATCAATTTCTGACAACATTTAGGCAATTTTTCACCAGAATAACAATACTTATCCCAGAAATAAGAAGTTCTCTCCTAAGTATCACTCCTTATCCTTGCAATAAATGGAATTTTCTTTCCAAAATAATGCTTTTCATCCCTAAAAATAGCATTTTCTCCCCAAAATTTTGGTTTTTAACCACAATAGAAGATAACTTTCTCTACAAAACGATGCTTTCTGGGAGAATATGACGCATGAATTCCACCATGCCTGTTTGCCTGTACAAAAGTAGGACATTTCCACCCGAAATATCAATTTCTGTCTACATTTAGACCATTTTTCACCAGAGGAAACAATACTTATCCCAGAAATAAGAAGGTTATCACTCCTTATCATTGCAATAAATGGAATTTTCTTTCCAAAATAATGATTTTCATCCTTAAAAATAGCATTTTCTTCTCAAATTCTGGTTTTTAACCCACAATAGAAGATAACTTTCTCTACAAAACGATGCTTTCTGGGAGAATATGACGCATTAATTCCACCATGCCTGTTTGCCTGTACAAAAGTAGGGCATTTCTCCCGAAATATCAATTTCTGTCTACATTTAGACCATTTTTTACCAGAATAACAATACTTATCCCAGAAATAAGAAGGTTATCACTCCTTATCATTGCAATAAATGGAATTTTCTTTCCAAAATAATGCTTTTCATCCCTCAAATCAGCATTTTATTCCCAAAAATGCTGGTTTTCATCCTTGAAAGAAGACATTTTCTCTACAAAATGATGCTTTGTAGCATCGTATGACCCATTGTTTCCAGAATTCCTATTTTCCTCTACAAAACCAGGATATTCCCACCCCGAAATTTCCATTTCTGTCACCATTTAGAATTGATTCACAGAAATATCAAAACTTACCCCACAAATTACAAGGTCCGTCTTAAGTATCACTCTTTATCTTGGCAAAATTATGATTTTCTTTCCAAAATAATGCTTTTCACCCTAACAATAGCATTA